>NC_142012.1:81350612-81364640 GCF_049901735.1 Notechis scutatus
ACTTTGGCCTCTACTGCTTCGGTTTTATATTAAAATCTTGAGAGTCACTGGAATTGGGTGCTTAGCTTTAGAACGAAAGATGCCTGGATTGTGAAGTTTTCTGTATTAAACTCCTAGGTCAACCCTGAAGCGAACCTGGCTGAGGCCATCTATACGGCTTCAAGGTTGCCACTGGATGGGAAGGGGGAGGAAAATAGATAGCTGGGGTTTTGTAGCCAAAACAGAAAGTCTTCCTGTGGGAACCAAGGACATTTCAACAGGTGGCTGGAAAGAGAAGGAGTAGAGTAACCAAGCAACCGGCCAGCACCTCTATTGGACAATGTGACAGATGATTTGGGGGGAAAGGGGAAACTTTCATTGTTAACTGGGTGAAAACCGTGGGAACTTTTCAGAGTTGGTTTTCACCAGTCGTGCCAATGCGATGTACCCAATAAAACTGTTCTTTGAGGAATCTACCTGCCTCAGAGTCCTGCTTTCTATGGGTGCATTACTTGAATGCTGACATTCTAACAAAGTTAGGAGGTTTATGTGTTCAGTGGTTTCATTTAGGAGGGGTTCAGGTGAGGGAGCCATTTGATTGATCTTCAAAATTCCTGGTCACCTTTTTGGTCCAAACTAGATTAGAGCCTAGTCTTCTTTTAATGGGTTTTTTTTCAAGCAAGGAGAATGGAATTATTTGTGGGTCTTTTCTTTCTTTGTTAATTTGATGAAGGCTACGCTGGATGGAAGGGACGTGATGGCTCATTGGCTAAGACGCTGAGCTTGACGATCAGAAAGGTCGGCAGTTTGGCAGTTCAAATCCCTAGCGCCATGTAACAGAGTAAGCTGGTTACTGGTCCCAGCAGCTTCTGCCAACCTAGCAGTTCGAAAGCATGTAAAAAAATGCAAGTAGAAAAATAGGGACCCCTTTGGTGGGAAGGTAACAGCGTTCCGTGTGCCTTCAGCGTTTAGTCATGCCAGCCACATGACCACGGAGACAACTTCGGACATCACTGGTTCTTCTTTGGCTTTGTAAGGGAGATGAGCACCACCCCTAGAGCCAGAAATGACTAGCACGGATGTGTGAGGGGAACCTTTACCTTTACTTATTCGGGATAGCTCTGTATTCTGTCTCCAATGAAAAATAGCAATAGCACTTACATACCGCTTCACAGTGCTTCTACAGCCCTCTCTAAGCAGTTTTACAGAGTCGGCCTCTAGCCCCCAACAATCTGGGTCCTCGTTATATCCACCTCGGAAGGATGGAAGGCTGAGTCAACCGTGAGCCTGGTGGGATTTGAACTACCAAATTGCAGGTCGCCAGCGGTCAGCGGTCAGAAGCTGTTAAGTATCTATTGTTCCTTGCGAGAGTTACAAGCTGCGAATACCTTAAAGGGAAAAGTTTTTTTTGTTTGTTCGACTCTCCTTCCTAAAGTGACAGCGGCGAAAAAAATATCTTTGTTTAGGATTAAGGGTTTAGGGTTTAGGGTTAGGGTTTAAGGTTAAGGGTTAAGGGTTTACGGTTTAGGGTTAGGGTTTAGGGTTAAGGATTTAGAGGTTAAGGGTTTAGGATTAGGATTAGGGTTAGGGTTAAGGGTTAAGGGTTTAGGGTTAGGGTTAAGGGTTAGGATTAGGGATTAAGGGTTTAGGTTAGGAGCTTACGGTTTTTAAGGGTTTAGGGTTTAGGATTAGGGTTAAGGGGGTTAAGGGTTTAGGGTTAGGGTTTAGGGTTTAGTTTAGGAGGGTTTAGGGTTTAGGTTTAGGGGTTTAAGGGTTTAGGGTTTAGGATTAAGGGTTAAGGGTTTAGGGTTTAGGGTTTAAGGTTTAGGTTTAGGGTTTAGGTTTAATGTTGGGGTTTAGGGTTTAGGGTTAAGGGTTTAAGGTTAAGGGTTAAGGGTTAGGGTTAGGGTTAGTAGGTTTAGGGGGTTAGGTTGTTTAGGTTTGGTTTGGTTTGTTTAGGGTTTAGGTTTGGTTTGGTTTGGTTTAGGTTAAGGGTTTAGGGTTGGTTTAGGGTTTGGTTTAGGTTTGGGTTTAGGTTAGGTTTAGGTTTGTTTAGGGTTAAGGGTTTGGGTTTAGGTTAAGGGTTTGGGTTTAGGTTTAGGGTTTGGGTTTAGGTTTTGGTTTAGGGTTTGGTTTAGTTTTAGGGTTTGGGTTCGGGTTAGGTTCGGGTTGGGTTTAGGGTTGGGTTGGTTTGGGTTTGGGTTTGGGTTGGTTTGTTTGGTTGGGTTTGGGTTTGGGTTGGTTGGGGTTTTGTTCGGGTTTGGGTTTAGGGTTTGGGTTGGGTTTGGGTTAAGGGTTTGGGGTTGGGGTTGGGTTTGGGTTAGGGTTTGGGTTTGGGGTTAGGGTTTTGGGTTTGGGTTTGGTTGGGTTTGGTTTGGGTTTGGGGTTTAGGGTTTAGGGTTCAGGTTTAGGGTTTGGGTTTGGGTTGGTTTGGTTTGGGTTTGGGTTTGGTTTGGGTTTGGGTTTGGGTTGGTTGGTTAGGGGTTTGGGTTTAGGGTTGGGGTTTGGGGTTTTGGGTTTAGGGTTTAGGGGTTTGGTTAGGGTTAGGGTTGGGTTTTAAGGGTTTAGGGTTTAGGGTTAGGGTTTGGTTTAGGGTTGGGGTTTTGGTTTGGTTAGGGTTTGGGTTTGGTTAGGGTTAGGGTTTGGTTTAGGGTTGGTTTGGTTTGTTTGGTTTGGTTTGGGTTTTGGTTAAGGTTTGGGTTAGGGTTGGGTTTGGTTTAGGGTTGGGTTTGGTTTAAGTTTAGGTTTAGGTTTGGTTTGGTTTTAGGGTTTAGGGTTTGGTTTGGGTTTAGGGTTTAGGGTTGGGTTTAGGGTTTGGGTTTGGGTTAGGGTTTGGGTTTGGGTTTGGTTGGGTTGGTTTGGGTTAGGTTTAGGGTTAGGTTTGGGTTTAGTTAAGGGGTGGTTTTTAGGTTTGGTTTGGGTTTAGGTTAGGTTTAGGTTGGTTTGGTTTGGGTTTGGGTTTGGTTTAGGGTTTGGGTTTTGGTTGGTTGGTTTTAGGGTTTGGTTTGGGTTGGTTTAGGTTTGGTTTGGTTTAGGGTTTGGGGTTAAGGGTTAGGTGGGTTGGGTTTGGTTTGGGTTAGGGTTGGGGTTTAGGTTAAGGGTTTTTAGGTTTAGGTTTGGGTTTAGTTAGGGTTTGGTTTAGGGTTTGGTTTGGTTTGGTTGGGTTAGGGTTTTAGGGTTTGTTTGGTTTGGGTTTGGGTTTGGTTTAGGGTTTGTTTAGGGTTAAGGTTTAGGGTTTGGGGGTTTGGTTTGGTTTGGTTTAGGGTTAAGGGTTAAGTTAAGGGTTAAGGTTTGGGTTAGGGTTTTGGTTTAGGTTAGGTTTGGGTTTAGGTTTAAGGTTTGGGTTTAGGGTTAAGGGTTTAGGGTTTAGGGTTTAGGTTTGGTTTGGTTTAGGTTTGGTTTGGGTTTAGGTTTGGTTTGGGTTTGGGTTTTTAGGTTAGGTTTGGTTAGGGGTTTAGGTTTAGGGTTTAGTTAGGGGTTTTGGGTTTAGGGTAAGGTTAGGTTTAGGTTTGGGGTTTGGGTTAAGGGTTTGGTTTGGTTTGGGTTTGGTTTGGGTTTGGGGTTTGGTTTGGGTTTAGTTCAGGAGTTAGGGTTGGGGATTAGGGTTAGGAGTTTAGGGTTAGGGTTAGGGTTAAGGGTTTAGGTTTAGGGTTTAGGTTTCAGGGTTTAGGGCTTTAAAGTTAGGTTTAAGGTTAAGGTTTAGGGTTTAGGGTTTAGGGTTTGCGGTTTTTAGGGTTAAGGGTTAGGTTTAGGGTTAAGGGTTTGGGTTTAGGGTTTAGTGTGGTTAGGGTTTAGGTCATTAAGGGTTTAGGGCGTGGTTTAGGGTTCAGGTTAGGGTTGGTTTAAGGTTTGGTTTAGGGTTAGGATTTAGTGTTTAGGGGGTTTTAAGGGTTAAGGGTTATGGTTAGGGTTAGGGTTAGGGTTCAGGAGTTCAGGGTTAGGGTTTAGGGTTAGTTTAGGGTTAGGGTTAAGGGTTAGGGGGTTTAGGGTTAAGGGTTTAGGGGTTTAGGGTTCAGGGTTCAAGGGTTAGGGTTCAGGTTTACGGTTTAGGGTTTAGAGTTTGGGTTTAGGGTTAAGGGTTTAGGGTTTGGGTTAAGGGTTTGGGGTTAGGGTTAAGGGTTAAAGGTTAAGGGTTTAGGGTTAAGGATTAACAGTTTAGGGTCCAGCTCTTGACAGATGTCTGTTTCTTGATGAACAGGAAATGGGTGAAGATAACTTCCAGATCCTGGAGGCTTCCAAACTATATGGCCTCTACTGCTTCGGTTTTATATTAAAATCTTGAGAGTCACTGGAATTGGGTGCTTAGCTTTAGAACGAAAGATGCCTGGATTGTGAAGTTTTCTGTATTAAACTCTAGGTCAACCCTGAAGCGAACCTGGCTGAGGCCATCTATACGGCTTCAAGGTTGCCACTGGATGGGAAGGGGGAGGAAAATAGATAGCTGGGGTTTTGTAGCCAAAACAGAAAGTCTTCCTGTGGGAACCAAGGACATTTCAACAGGTGGCTGGAAAGAGAAGGAGTAGAGTAACCAAGCAACCGGCCAGCACCTCTATTGGACAATGTGACAGATGATTTGGGGGAAAGGGGAAACTTTCATTGTTAACTGGGTGAAAACCGTGGGAACTTTTCAGAGTTGGTTTTCACCAGTCGTACAATGCGATGTACCCAATAAAACTGTTCTTTGAGGAATCTACCTGCCTCAGAGTCCTGCTTTCTATGGGTGCATTACTTGAATGCTGACATTCTAACAAAGTTAGGAGGTTTATGTGTTCAGTGGTTTCATTTAGGAGGGGTTCAGGTGAGGGAGCCATTTGATTGATCTTCAAAATTCCTGGTCACCTTTTGGTCCAAACTAGATTAGAGCCTAGTCTTCTTTTAATGGGTTTTTTTCAAGCAAGGAGAATGGAATTATTTGTGGGTCTTTTCTTTCTTTGTTAATTTGATGAAGGCTACGCTGGATGGAAGGGACGTGATGGCTCATTGGCTAAGACGCTGAGCTTGACGATCAGAAAGGTCGGCAGTTTGGCAGTTCAAATCCCTAGCGCCATGTAACAGAGTAAGCTGGTTACTGGTCCCAGCAGCTTCTGCCAACCTAGCAGTTCAAAGCATGTAAAAAATGCAAGTAGAAAAATAGGGACCCCTTTGGTGGGAAGGTAACAGCGCCCGTGTGCCTTCAGCGTTTAGTCATGCCAGCCACATGACCACGGAGACAACTTCGGACATCACTGGTTCTTCTTTGGCTTTGTAAGGGAGATGAGCACCACCCCCTAGAGCCAGAAATGACTAGCACGGATGTGTGAGGGGAACCTTTACCTTTACTTATTCGGGATAGCTCTGTATTCTGTCTCCAATGAAAAATAGCAATAGCACTTACATACCGCTTCACAGTGCTTCTACAGCCCTCTCTAAGCAATTTTACAGAGTCGGCCTCTAGCCCCCAACAATCTGGGTCCTCGTTATATCCACCTCGGAAGGATGGAAGGCTGAGTCAACCGTGAGCCTGGTGGGATTTGAACTACCAAATTGCAGGTAGCCAGCGGTCAGCGGTCAGAAGCTGTTAAGTATCTATTGTTCCTTGCGAGAGTTACAAGCTGCGAATACCTTAAAGGGAAAAGTTTTTTTTGTTTGTTCGACTCTCCTTCCTAAAGTGACAGCGGGAAAAAAAATCTTTGTTTAGGATTAAGGTGTCTAGGGTTTAGGTTAAGGGTTTAAGGTTAAGGGTTAAGGGTTTAGGGTTAGGTTTAGGTTTAGGGTTTTTAGGGTTTAGGGTTAAGGATTTAGGTTAAGGGTTTTTAAGGTTAGGGTTTAGGTTAAGGGTTAGGGTTAGGATTAGGTTTAGGTTAAGGGTTTTTAGGGTTTAGGGTTAGGGTTTAGGTTAGGGTTTGTTTGGTTAGGGTTTAGGGGTTTAGGGTTTAAGGTTTAGGGTTTGGGTTTAGGGTTTAGGGTTAAGGGTTTAGGTTAGGGTTTGGGTTTAGGGTTTGGGTTTAGGGTTAGGGTTAGGGTTAGGGTTTAGGGTTAGGGTTTAGGGTTTAGGGTTTGGGTTTGGTTTGGTTTGGGTTTGGTTGGGTTGGTTTGGTTTGGGGTTGTGTTTAGGGTTAGGGTTTGGGTTTAGGTTTTAGGGTTTGGGTTTGGGTTTAGGGGTTTGGGTTAGGGTTTGGTTTGGTTTGGGTTTAGGGTTTGGTTTGGGGTTTAGGGGTTTGGGTTTGGGTTTGGGGTTAGGGTTTAGGGTTGGGTTTGGGTTAAGGGTTTGGGGTTGGGTTTGGGTTGGGTTTGGGGTTTAGGGTTTGGGTTTAGGGGTTTGGGTTTGGGTTAAGGTTTCGGTTTAGGGTTTGGGGTTTGGGGTTTAGGGTTGGGGTTAGGGTTAGGGTTTGGGGGTTTAGGGTTTGGGGTTTAGGGGTTGGGGGGTTGGTTGGGGTTTGGGTTTGGGGTTTGGGGTTTGGGGTTTTTGGGTTAGGGTTTGGTTTGGGTTGGGGTTTTGTGGTTGAGGTTTGGGTTTGGGTTTGGGTTTGGGGTTTGGGTTTGGTTTGGGTTGGGTTTAGGGTTGGGTTTGGTTGGGTTTGGGTTTAGGGTGGTTTGGTTTGGGTTTGGGTTTGGGGTTTGGGTTAGGGTTTGGGTTTGGGTTTGGGGTTAGGTTTGGGGTTGGGTTTGGTTTGGGTTGGGTTGGGTTGGGGTTTGGGTTTGGGTTTAGGGTTGGGGTTTGGGGTTTTGGTTTTGGGTTTGGTTTAGGGTTAAGGTTTAGGTTTAGGGTTAGGTTTGGGTTTAGGGTTTAAGGTTTGGGTTTAGGGTTTGGGTTTGGGTTTGGTTGGGTTTTGGGTTGGGGTTTAGGTTTGGGTTTGGTTTAGGGTTTGGTTTAGGTTTAGGTTGGGTTTGGGTTTGGGTTTAGGGTTTGGTTTGGGTTTGGGTTAGGGTTTAGGTTAGGGTTGGGTTTAGGTTTGGTTTGGGTTGAGGTTGGGGTTAGGTTTGGGTTTAGGTTTGGGTTTGGTTTGGGTTTAGGGTTTTAAGGTTTAGGTTAGGTTTAGGGTTTGGGTTTGGGTTTAGGTTTGGGTTTGGGTTTGGTTTGGGTTTGGGTTTTGGGTTGGGTTAGGGTTAAGGTTTAGGGTTTGGGTTTAGGGTTAGGGTTTTTTGGGTTTAGGTTTGGGTTAGGGTTTAGGTTTGTTTAGGGTTAGGTTTGGTTTTAGGTTTGGGTTAAGGGTTTGGTTTAGGGTTTAGGGTTTGGTTAAGGGTTGGGGTTTGGTTTGGGTTGGAGTTTGGGTTGGTTTAGGTTTGGTTTGGTTTAGGGTTGGGTTAGGGTTAGGGTTTGGGGTTTGGGGTTTAGGTTTAGGGTTAGGGGTTTAGGGTCGGGTTTGGTTTAGGGTTAGGTTGGGGTTGGGTTTAGGTTGGTTGGTTTAGGGTTTAGGGTTTGGTTTAGGTTTAGGTTTGGGGTTTAAGGTTTAGGGTTGGGGTTAGGGTTTAGGGTTTAGGGTTAGGGTTTAGGGTTAGGGTTGGGTTTGGGTTTAGGGTTTAGGGTTTGGTTGGTTTGGGTTTAGGGTTTTGGTTAGGTTTAGGGTTGGTTTGGGTTTGGGTTTAGGGTTTAGGGTTTGGGGTTAGGGTTGGTTTGGGGTTTAGGGTTAGGTTTGGGGTTTAGTTGGTTTTTGGGTTGGGTTTGGGTTAGGGTTTAGGGTTTGGTTTAGGGTTTAGGGTTGGGTTAGGTTAGTTAGGGTTGGTTAGGGTTTAGGTTTGGGTTTGGGTTTGGTTTGGTTTGGGTTTAGGGTTTGGGTTAGGGTTTAGGTTTAGGGTTTAGGTTAGGTTTGGGGTTGGGGTTGGGTTTTAGGGTTTGGGGGTTTAGGGTTAGGTTTGGTTAGGTTTGGGTTTGGTTTGGGTTTGGTTAAGGGTTTAGGGTTTGGTTTGGTTTAGGTTTAGGGTTTGGTTTGTTTGGTTTGTTAAGGTTTGGGTTAGGTTTAGGGTTTGGGTTTGGGTTGGGGTTTGGGTTGGGTTTGGTTTAGGGGTTTTGGGTTTGGGGTTAGGGTTTAGGTTTAGGTTTTGGGTTTGGGTTGGGTTTAGGGTTTGGGTTGGGTTAGGGTTGGGTTTGGGTTTTAGGGTTTAGGGGTTTTGGTTTAGGTTTGGGTTTAGGTTGGGTTTGGGTTTAGTTTTAGGGTTTGGGTTAAGGGTTTAGGGTTAAGGCTTTAGGGTTTGGGTTGGGTTTAGGGTTTAGGTTTGGGGTTTGGGTTAGGTTTAGGGTTAAGGGTTTAGGGTTAGGGGTTTAGGGTTTGGATTAGGATTTAGGGTTAAGGGTTGGGGTTTGGTTTAGGATTAGGATTAAGGTTTGGGTTGGGGTTTGGGTTAGGGTTTGGGTTTGGGTTTGGGTTTTTAGGGTTTAGGGTTAAGTTTTGGTTTGGTTTAGAAGTTTTAAGGTTTAGGGTTGGGGTTTAGGGTTTGGGTTAGGGTTTAGGGGGCTGGTTAGGGTTTAGGTTTAGGGTTTGGTTTAGGTTGGGGTTAGGGTTAAGTTTGGTTTGGTAAGGTTAAGGGTTCAGGGTTTGGGTTTTAGGGTTTAGGGTTTGGTTAAGGGTTTAGGGTTTAGGTTTGGTTTGGGTTTAGGGTTTGGAGTTAAGGATTAAGTTTGGTTTGGGTTTGGGTTTAGGTTTAGGGTTAGGGTTTAGGGTTTGGGGTTTAGGGTTTGGTAGGGTTTAGGGTTTAGGATGGGTCAGGGTTTCAGGGTTAGGGTTTAGGGTTAGGATTTAGGGTTAGGTTACAGGTTAGGGTTAAGGGTTTAGGATTAGGTTTGGTTTAGGGTTAAGGGTTTTGGGGTTTAGGGTTTAGGGTTGGTTTAGGGTTAAGGGTTTAAGGGTTTGGGTTAGGTTGGGTTTGGTTGGTTTGGGTTAAGGGTTTAGGGTTTGGGTTTGGTTAAAGGTTTGGTTTGGTTTGGGTTTGGGTTAGGGTTTGGGTTGGGTTTAGGGTTAAGGGTTTAGGGTTAGGGTTTGGTTTAGGAGTTTGGTTGGTTTGGGTTTAGGGGTTTAGGATTAGGGTTAAGGGTTTAGGGTTTGGGTTTGGGGTTTTGTTTGGGTTGGGTTTAGTTTGGTTTAGGGTTAAGGTTTGGTTAGGGTTTAGGTTTAGGGTTAAGGTTTGGTTAGGGTTGGGTTGGGTTTAGGGTTTAGGGTTTAAGGGTTAGGTTGATTACGGTTTTGGGGGTTTAGCGTTTAGCGTTTAGGGTTTAGGGTTTGGGGGTTTAGGTTTTAAGTTTGGGTTTAGCATGGTAAAAGTTTAGGGTTTAGGGTTTGGGTTTGGGTTTAGGGTTAGGGTGGTTCAAGGATTTAGTTTGCTTAGGGTTTGGGTTTGGGGTTTAGGGTTAAGGGTTTAGAGTTAGGGTTAAGTTTGGTTTGGGTTTGGGTTTGGTTAGGTTTTAGGGTTTAGGGTTTGGGTTGGTTTAGGGTTTAGGGTTTAGGGTTTAGGGTTTAGGGTTTAGGGTTTAGGGAGGGTTAAGGGTTTAGGGTTAGGGTTAAGGTTTAGGGTTTAGGGTTTAAGGTTTAGGGTTCAAGGGTTTAGGGTTAAGGCTTTAGGGTTTAGGGTTAAGGGTTTAGGGTTAGGGTTTAGGTTAAGGGTTAAGGGGGGTTTAGGGGGTTTAGGGTTCAGTTTAGGGTTAGGGTTTAGGGTTTAGGGTTTAGGGTTTAGGGTTTAGGGTTAGGGTTTAGGGTTAAAGGGTTTAGGGTTAAGGGTTTAAGGGTTAGGGATTAGGATTTAGGGTTTGGGTTTAGGGTTAGGGATTAGGGTTTAGGGTTTAAGGGTTAGGGTTAGGGTTTAGGGTTGGGGTTTAGGGTTTAGGGTTAAGGGGGTTTAAGGGTTAAGGGTTTATGGTTTGGGTTTGGTTTGGGTTTGGGGGTTCGGGTTTAGGGGTTAAGGTTAAGGCTTTAGGGTTTAAGGTTTAGGGTTAGGGTTAAAGGTTAAGGGTTTAGGGTTAAGGGTTTAGGGTTAAGAGTTTAGGGTTCAGGGTTCAAGGGTTAGGGTTCAGGTTTACGGTTTAGGGTTTAGAGTTAGGGTTTAGGGTTAAGGGTTTAGGGTTTGGGGTTTAGGGTTAAGGGTTAAGGGTTAAGGGTTAAGGGTTTAGGGTTTAGGGTTAAGGATTAACAATTTAGGGTCCAGCTCTTGACAGATGTCTGTTTCTTGATGAACAGGAAATGGGTGAAGATAACTTCCAGATCCTGGAGGCTTCCAAACTATATGGCCTCTACTGCTTCGGTTTTATATTAAAATCTTGAGAGTCACTGGAATTGGGTGCTTAGCTTTAGAACGAAAGATGCCTGGATTGTGAAGTTTTCTGTATTAAACTCTAGGTCAACCCTGAAGCGAACCTGGCTGAGGCCATCTATACGGCTTCAAGGTTGCCACTGGATGGGAAGGGGGAGGAAAATAGATAGCTGGGGTTTTGTAGCCAAAACAGAAAGTCTTCCTGTGGGAACCAAGGACATTTCAACAGGTGGCTGGAAAGAGAAGGAGTAGGTAACCAAGCAACCGGCCAGCACCTCTATTGGACAATGTGACAGATGATTTGGGGGGAAAGGGGAAACTTTCATTGTTAACTGGGTGAAAACCGTGGGAACTTTTCAGAGTTGGTTTTCACCAGTCGTGCCAATGCGATGTACCCAATAAAACTGTTCTTTGAGGAATCTACCTGCCTCAGAGTCCTGCTTTCTATGGGTGCATTACTTGGAATGCGGACATTCTAACAAAGTTAGGAGGTTTATGTGTTCAGTGGTTTCATTTAGGAGGGGTTCAGGTGAGGGAGCCATTTGATTGATCTTCAAAATTCCTGGTCACCTTTTTGGTCCAAACTAGATTAGAGCCTAGTCTTCTTTTTAATGGGTTTTTTTTTCAAGCAAAGGTCGGCAGTTTGGCAGTTCAAATCCCTAGCGCCATGTAACAGAGTAAGCTGGTTACTGGTCCCAGCAGCTTCTGCCAACCTAGCAGTTCGAAAGCATGTAAAAAATGCAAGTAGAAAAATAGGGACCCCTTTGGTGGGAAGGTAACAGCGCCCGTGTGCCTTCAGCGTTTAGTCATGCCAGCCACATGACCACGGAGACAACTTGGACATCACTGGTTCTTCTTTGGCTTTGTAAGGGAGATGAGCACCACCCCTAGAGCCAGAAATGACTAGCACGGATGTGTGAGGGGAACCTTTACCTTTACTTATTCGGGATAGCTCTGTATTCTGTCTCCAATGAAAAATAGCAATAGCAGACTTACATACCGCTTCACAGTGCTTCTACAGCCCTCTCTAAGCAGTTTTACAGAGTCGGCCTCTAGCCCCCAACAATCTGGGTCCTCGTTATATCCACCTCGGAAGGATGGAAGGCTGAGTCAACCGTGAGCCTGGTGGGATTTGAACTACCAAATTGCAGGTAGCCAGCGGTCAGCGGTCAGAAGCTGTTAAGTATCTATTGTTCCTTGCGAGAGTTACAAGCTGCGAATACCTTAAAGGGAAAAGTTTTTTTTGTTTGTTCGACTCTCCTTCCTAAAGTGACAGCGGGGGAAAAAAATCTTTGTTTAGGATTAAGGGTCTAGGTTTTAGGGTTTAGGGTTAGGTTTTAGGAAGGTTAAGGGTTAAGGGGGTTAGGGTTTAGGTTTAGGGTTAAGGATTTAGGGTTAAGGGTTTAGGATTAGGGTTAGGGTTAGGGTTAAGGGTTTAGGTTTAGGGTTAAGGGTTTAGGTTAAGGGTTAAGGGTTTAGGGGTTAGGGGGTTTAGGGTTAGGGGGTTAGGGTTTAGGGTTAGGTTAGGGTTAAGGGTTTAGGGAGGGTTAAGGGTTAAGGGTTTAGGGTTTAGGTTTAGGGTTAAGGAGGTTTAGGGTTAAGGGTTTAGAGTTTAGGGTTAGGGTTAAGGGTTTAGGGTTAGGGGGTTAGGGTTAAGGTTTAAGGTTAAGGTTTAGGGTTTAGGGGTTTTTGGGGAGAGGTTAAGGCTTTAGGGTTAGGGTTTAAGGTTTAGGGGGTTTAGGTTAAGGTTAGTTGTTTGGGTTTGGGTTTAGGGTTAGGGTTTGGGTTAAGGGTTTAGGTTTGGGTTTGGGTTTAGGGTTAAGGGTTTAGGTTTAGGGTTTGGTTTGGGTTTGGTTTAGGGTTTGGGTTTGGTTTAGGTTGGTTTGGTTTGGTTTAGGGTTTGGGTTAGGGTTGGTTTGGTTAGGTTTGGGTTTGTTTTGGTTTAGGGTTAGGGTTTGGTTTGGGTTTGGGTTTGGTTTGGGTTTGGTTTAGGGTTTGGGTTTGGGTTTGGGTTAGGGTTTAGGGTTTAGGTTTGGGTTTGGGTTTAGGTTTGGGTTTGAGGTTTGGGTTTGGGTTTAAGGTTTGGTTTGGGTTAGGGGTTAGGGTTTGGTTTGGGTTTGGGTTTGGGTTTGGGTTTGGGTTTGGGTTTGGGTTTGGTTGGGTTTAGGGTTCAGGTTTGGGTTAGGTTTGGTTTGGGTTTGGGGTTAGGTTTGGGGTTTGGGTTTGGGTTTGGGTTAAGGGTTTGGGGGGTTTGGTTTGGGTTTAGGGGTTTAGGGTTTGGTTTGGGTTCAGGTTTAAGGTTGGGGTTTGGGTTAAGGGTTTGGGTTTGGGGTTGGGTTTGGGTTTTGGGTTAGGGGTTTGGGTTTGGTTGGTTGGTTTGGGTTAGGTTGGTTTGGGTTTGGGTTTAGGTTTAGGTTTAGGGTTTGGTTTGGTTAGGGTTTGGTTTAGGTTTAGGTTTGGGTTGGGTTTAGGGTTAGGTTTAGGTTTAGGTTTAGGGTTAGGGTTTGGTTTAGGTTTAAGGTTTGGTTTGGTTTAGGTTTAGGGTTTGGGTTTAAGGTTTAGGGTTTAGGGTTTAGGGTTTAAGGTTTGGGTTTAGGGTTTAGGTTTGGTTTAGGGTTAGGGTTTGGGTTTGGGTTTAGGGTTTAGGTTTAAGGTTTAGGTTTAAGGTTAAGGGTTTTAGGTTAAGGTTTAGGTTTGTTTTAGGTTTAGGGTTTGAGGTTAAGGGTTTGGGGTTTAGGGTTTAGGGTTAGGTTTAGGTTTGGTTTAGGGTTTAGGTTTAAGGTTTGGTTTAGGGTTTAAGGTTTGGGGTTAGGTTTAGGGTTTGGGTTTAGGTTTGGGTTTAGGGTTAAGGGTTTAGGGTTTGGGTTTAGGGTTAAGGTTTAGGGTTAAGGGTTTAGGTTTAGGGTTTAGGTTTGGTTTAGGGTTAGGTTTAGGGTTGGGGTTTGGGTTTGGGTTTAAGGTTTAAGGTTTGGGTTTAGGGTTTAGGGTTTAGGGTTAAGTTTTAGGGTTTGGGTTTAGGGTTTAGGGTTTGGGTTTAGGGTTAGGGTTTGGGGTTTAGGGTTTAGGGTTTGAGGGTTAGGGATTAGGGTTTGGGGTTTAGTGTTTAGGGTTAGGGTTTGATTTAAGGGTTAAGGGTTTATGGTTAAGGGTTTAGGGTTAAGGGTTAGGGTTTAGGGTTCAGGGTTTAGGGTTAAGGCTTTAGGGTTTAGGGTTTAGGGTTTAGGGTTTAAGGGTTTAGTTTTAGGGTTAAGGGTTTAGGGTTAAGGGTTTAGGGTTTGGGGTTTAATGTTTTGGTTTAGGGTTAAGGGTTTAGGGTTTAAGGTTTAGGGTTTAAGGTTTAGGGTTTAGGGTTTAGGGTTTAGGGTTAAGTTTAGGTTTAGGTTTGTTTAGGGTTTGGGTTAGGTTTGGTTTGGGTTTGGTTAAGGGTTTGGGGTTAAGGTTTAGGGTTTAGGGTTAGGGTTTAGGGTTTTGGGGTTTAGGGTTAGGGTTTCGGGTTTCGGGTTTCGGGTTTCGGGTTAGGGTTAGGGGTTAGGGTTTGGGTTTGGGTTTGGGGTTAGGGTTTAGGGTTTAGGGTTAGGGTTTAGGGTTTAATGTTTAGGTTTAAGGTTAGGGTTTAGTGTTAAGGCTTTAGGGTTTAGGGTTTAGTGTTAAGGTTTAGGGTTTAGGGTTAAGGTTTTAGGGTTAAGGTTTGGTTTGGGGTTTGGGTTTAGGGTTTAGGGTTAAGGTTTAGGTTTGGTTTAGGGTTTAGGGTTAGGGGTTTGGGTTTAGGGTTAGGTTTAGGGTTTAGGGTTAAGGGTTTAGGGTTAAGGGTTTAGGGTTTAGGGTTAAGGA
>NC_142012.1:81672240-81687240 GCF_049901735.1 Notechis scutatus
ATGGAGAGAGAGAGAGAGAGAGAGAGAGAGAGAGAGAGAGAGAACAGAAAAGCAAAGAAAGAACAAAAAGGAATAGTAACATATATTCTAATAACAACAGTAACAGTGTAACAGAATAGTTTCCATCAGGTTTCTCTTTATATTAGCTTATTTATAGTTCTGTTGGTTATATTGGCATATTTATAATTATAAACCATATTTATATTTAGTTCATACATAGCAATAATCGTTCATCTAATTTCTGCCTCTTATCTCTAACCACTGGCAGAATCTATTCCATGTTAAGTAATATTCTATGTCTTCTTTGTCCTTTATTTTTAATGTCAATCTGTCAACCTCTGCACAGTCCCAATATTTTCCGAATTACATCTTCATCTGATGGAGTGTTCTCAATTTTCCAGTATTGTGCGAATACCATCCTTGCTGCTGCCAATACATGCAAAACTAGATATATAGTCCCTTTATCATAGCCCTCCGGCATTACACCCAACAGAAAATATTTCTGTTTTCAGATCTATAAAGTTGCTTGATCATCTTTTCCAACCATGTATGTATTTCCGTCCAATATTTTCTGGCTTTCATACAAGTTGCAAATCTTGGAGGCTCCCTTCCTTCCTTCCATTTCCTTCCTTCCCACCCTCCCTCCTTCTCTCCCTTCCTCCTCTCCCTCCCTCCCTTCTCTTCCTTCCTTTTCCTTCCCTCGCTCCCTCACTCCTTCCTCCCTCCCTCATTCCTTCCACTTCCCTCGCTTCCTTCCTTCCATTTCCTTCCTTCCCACCCTCCCTCCCTTCTCTTCCTTCCTTTTCCTTCCCTCCCTCCCTCCTTCCTTCCTCCCTCCCTCATTCCTTCCACTTTCCTTCCTTCCTTCCTTCCTTCCTTCCTTCCTTCCTTCCTTCCTTCCTTCCTTTTCCTTCCTTCCCATCCTCCCTCCTTCTCTCTCTTCTCTCCCTTCCTCCCTTCTTCCCTCCCTCCTTCCCTTCCTTCCTTCCTCTTCCCTTCCTTTGTTCCATTTCTTTCTTTCCCTCCCTCTCTCTTGCAAATCTTGGAGGCTTCCTCTTCCCTCCCTCCCTTCCTTCCTTCCTTCACACCCTTCCTTCCTCCTCCCTCTCCCTCCCTCCCTCCCTCCCTCCCTTCCTTCCTTCTCTTCCTTCTTTTTCCTTCCTTCCCTCCCTCATTCCTTCCACTTTCCTTCCTTCTTTCCTCCCTCCCCTCTTTCCTTCCTTCCTTCCATTTCCTTCACACCCTCCCTCCTTCTCTCCCTTCCTTCTCTCCCTCCCTCCCTTCTCTTCCTTCCTTTTCCTTCCTCGCTCCCTCACTCCTTCCTTCCTTCCTCATTCCTTCCACTTCCCTCCCTTCCTTCCTTCCATTTCCTTCCTTCCCACCCTCCCTCCCTTCTCTTCCTTCCTTTTCCTTCCCTCCCTCCCTCCTTCCTTCCTCCCTCCATCATTCCTTCCACTTTCCTTCCTTCCCTTCCTTCCTTCCTTCCTTCCTTCCTTCCTTCCTTCCTTCCTTCCTTCCTTCCTTCCTTCCTTCCTTCCTTCCTTCATCCTCCCTCCTTCCCTTCTCTCTTCTCTCCCTTCTTCCCTTCTTCCCTCCCTCCCTCCTTCCCTTCCTTCCTTCCTCTTCCCTTCCTTTGTTCCATTTCTTTCTTTCCCTCCCTCTCTCTTGCAAATCTTGGAGGCTTCCTCTTCCCTCCCTCTCCTCCCCCCCTCCCCTTCCTTCCTTCACACCCTTCCTCCTTCTCTCCCCCTCCCTCCCTCCCTTCTTTCCTTCTCTTCCTTCTTTTCCTTCCCTCCCTCCCTCATTCCTTCCACTTTCCTTCCTTCTTTCCTCCCTCCCCTCTTTCCTTCCTTCCTTCCATTTCCTTCCTTCCCACCTCCCTCCCTCCCTTCTCTTCCTTCCTCCTTCTCTCCCTCCCCCCTCCCTCCCTTCTTTCCTTCTCTTCCTTCTTTTTCCTTCCTACCCTCCCTCATTCCTTCCACTTTCCTTCCTTCCTCCCTTCCTCCTTCCCTCCCTCCCTCCCTTCCTCTTCTCTTCCTTCCTTCCATTTCTTTTCTTCCTTCCCTCCCTTGCAAATCTTGGAGGCTCCCTGCAATTCAGAGCTGATTATAAATCCTGATTATTTCTATCCTCCAAGTGAAACAATCAGCATTGTTATTCCTGGGTGGGAGGGGAGGCCTTGTCACAAGGGGGCAGAACCTGTAAACTATGGTGGGGAAAAAAACACCCCATCACTCATCCTGCAAGATCCTTGCCACCCGTGTATTCTCCCCCCTGCCGTTTTGTGGGTGGTCCTCGCCTTGTGACTGCAACGGAACCCAACATGTCTGCCGTTCAGCGAGACATGGGTTGAGTGAGCGTTTCTCCCGGCTTTTTCTTGCCGGAGACGTTAAGTGAATCATGGCATCCGTTAAGGAAGTCACACAGTTGTTAAGTGAATCTGGCCATCCGCAAAAGGGGATCACGTGACCTCGGGACATTGTAAGTGTGAAGTATCCCAATTTTGATCGCGTGACCATGGGGGGGATGCTGCAACGGTCGTAAGTGTGAAAAACGGTCCTAAGTCACTTTTTCCCCGTGCTGTTGTAACTTTGGTCGCTAAACGAACTGTTGTAAGTTGAGGACTCTCTGTATTTAAGGGAGGTTAGGACGTATTTCTCCCTGGCCTTTTGCTTTCATAGCCTGCCCCTTCTTTATTTTTTAATGTCAAGTTTTTTTAAATTTCATATTGCTTATACATATCATTGCATGAAGAGTGAGATATCGTACATTTTAGTACAAATAAACATAATATTACTACTCACAGTTATTACATTTCACTATCTCTCTATCTCTAACCATCCAAGTAGCAAAGATCTCTCTCTCCCTCTTCTCTCGCTCTCTCTCTCTCTTTATATATATATATATATATATATATATATATATATATATATATATATATATATATATATATATATATATATATATATATATATATATATATTCAGCTTTGTTTGGGTATTTTCCCACGTCTTTATAGTTGTTGTAGTCAACAAAGATGAACTCAATATACAAGCCTGATGATGGCTGATGAGATTCTGCTAAAACGTCACTACAACTTTAAAACCACAACTATAAAGACGTGGGAAAATATCTGAACAAAGCTGAATACCATACGTGTGTGTGTGTGTTTGTGTGTATGTATGTATGTGTTATGTATGTATGTATGTATGTATGTATGTATGTATGGCATTCAGCTTTGTTCGGGTATTTTCCCACGTCATAGTAGTTGTGCTTTTAAAGTTGTAGCGACGTTTCAGCAGAATCGCTACAACTTTAAAAGCACAACTACTATGATGTGGAAAAATACCCGAACAAAGCTGAATGCCATACATGTAAGTACCCGCGAAAACTTAAGAAAATACACACACACACACACACACACACTGTGTTTCTCATAAAATAAGGCTGGGTCTTATATTTTTTTGAGCCCCAAAGAAACGGCTAGGCCGTCTTTTCAGGGGTGACTTAATTCCCCCCCTTACATCCTCATCTAGAGCGCCCCGCGGGCAGCCTCGCCACCAGCCGCTCCTAACGGGTGATCATGGCGAAGCGCAGAGAGCTCCCTACTCCCACCAAACACCTTTGCTGCAGACCCAAGACCTTTGGCACCCGCCGCTGTTGCTTTCCCTTCTGCCCATTTCGCCGCCACGTTTGGAGCTGCCGCTTCTGTGTTTGGAGTGCTGCTGCCATTTGGAGTGCCGCCGCCATTTGGAGCACCGCCGTCATGTTTGGAGCTGCCACTTCCGCGTTTGGAGCTGCCGTCATGTTTGGAGTGGCGGCGGCGCTCCAAATGGCGGTGGTGCTCCAAACAGCGGCAGTGCTCCAAATGCGGAAGCGGCATCTCCAAATGCGGTGGCAGCTCCAAATGCGGAAGCGGCAGCTCCAAACAGCAGCAGTGCTCCAAATAGCGGCAGCGCTCCAAACGTGGAAGCGGCAGCTCCAAACGCAGTGGCAGCTCCAAATGCAGAAGCGGCAGCTCCAATCGCAGTGGCAGCTCCAAATACAGAAGCGGCAGCTCCAAACGGCAGCGGTGCTCCAAACAGCAGTGGCAGCTCCAAATGCGGTGGCAGCATGGGCAGAAGGGAAATCAACGGCGGGCGCTGAAGGTCTTGGGTCTGCCGCAGAGGTGCTTGGCAGGAGTAGGGAGCTCTCCGCGCTCTGCCATGATCGCCCATTAGGAGCAGCTGGTGGCGAGGAATTGCTGCCCGCAGGGCGCTCCTAACGGCCAGTCCCCCCGCCCTTCCCCCCATTTTGCATGTTTTAAACTAGGCCTAAATTTGGGGAAGGGGCTTAATTTCATTTTATGCCTAGAAAACATGCTGGGTCTTCCTATTGGGGGAGGTCGTATTGTTGGAGAAACACGGTATATCTATATCTATATATCTATATATCTATATATCTATATCTATATCTATATCTATATCTATATCTATATCTATCTATATCTATATCTATATCTATATCTATATCTATATCTATCTATATCTATCTATCTATCTATCTATCTATCTATCTATCTATCTATCTATCTATCTATCTATCTATACACACACATACTATTTTTGTATCTATCTGTGTCTCTATCTCTCTTTATATATATCTATGCCTCTATCTCCATCCATTCATCCAAATACCCTGTTTCTCCAACAATACGGCCTCCCCCAATAGGAAGTCCCAGCATGTTTTATAGGCATGAAATGAAATTAAGCCCCTCCCCCCAAATTAAGGCCTATGTTAAAACATGTGAAATGGGAGGGAATGGTGGGGGGGCTTGCCGTTAGGAGGTACTTTTGTTGCACACCCGGATATGGTGCTGCCTGAGTTGACCCCGATACGAAGTGCCCCACCAACGCCGAGGTCAACATCCAAGCCGTCGCTGCCTGCCCAAAGATGCAAGGGGGTGGGAATTAAGTCACCTCTGAAAAGACAGCCTAGCCATTTTTTCGGGGCTCAAAAAAAAAATAAGACCCGGCCTTATTATATGAGAAACACGGTAGCAAAGATCTTTCTCTCTCTCTCTCTCTCCATACATCTATCCATCCAAGTAGCAAAGATCTATATATCTATATCTATCTATATCTATCTATCTATATCTATATATCTATATCTATATTTATATCTATAACTATCTATATCTATAATTATATATCTATATCTATATTTATATCTATAACTATCTATATCTATATATCTATTTATCTATATATCTATATCTGTCTATCTATCTATCTATCTATCTATCTATCTATCTATCTATCTACCGTATTTATCGGCGTATAACACGCACAGGCGTATAACACGCATCTTCATTTTAAGAGGGAAATTTCAGGAAAAAAAATTAAATTTCTAAATAAAAACTTTGAAGCAAAATAAGGGTAGCTCAGAACTTTTTTATTAATATTATTACCACTTATAAGGTAAATCAGTGGTCCCCAACCTTTTTGTACCAGGGACCGGTTTCAAGCAGAAATTTTTGCAAGGACCGGGGGAGAGAAGAGAAGGAGGCTTCGCTCTCTTGCTGCTCCACCATCCAAGGAAGAAACTGCTTCAAAGAAGCTGGGGGGGCTTTCCTGTCGCCGCAGCTATTCCGAGCGCCGTTTCTACTCCCACCCGGCGGCGCTTCAATCCACAGTGTCCCATTCTGCCTGCCTGCCTGCCTGCCTTAGTTTCTGGTTGTTTGGGAGCAGCTTCGGCTGAGAATAATAACTATTCGCCTCTTTTACTCAGCCGAAGCTGTTCGATTCAACCATTAACGAAGGCAGGCAGGCAGGCAGAACGGAGCACTGCGGGCGGGCGGGCGGGCGGACGGGGTGGGGTGGGGAGAAACGGGCGCTTCGGGAAGCTGCGGCGACAGGAAAGCCCCCGGCTTCTTTGAAGCAGTTTCTTCCTGTGCTGGTGGAGGAGCGAGAGAGCGACTGAGAGAGCTGACCCAGAGAGGAAGGACAGGCTTCGGTTGCTTCCTCCCTCCCCTTCTTTCATTTGTGTCCTTGATCCCGATCCCAGCAGCATTCACCGAAGGCTTCTTAACATTATATCACGCATACATCATTTGCCCCCTATTTTCAGGGGAAAAAGTGCGTGTTATACATCGATAAATACGGTATCTATCGTCTGTCTATTGTCTATCCATCTATCCATCCATTGCCTGGGGCCTGCCTTCACTGCTCCCTTAGCCACCAGGGCTGGTGGTTGTAAATATTTAATGTGGAATATTGCAAAGACACTGAAGCCTTAGGAAAATGCCAGCTGCTAATTATCCTGCACCATAAACATGAAAGCGCAAGTTTGGAGCCAATTGCCTCTGTTGGCAAAGAGTTCTTGAACGGATGGAGGATTTGAGAAGCAAAAGGAAGTAGGAAAGGTTCTCACTTCCTCTGGTGCTGTGCCAAAAACGTCTCCTGTCACCTGGAAGGTGTGTAGGATAATGGGACAGAGTCAAAATTTGATTCTCTTCCTCTTCCTTTCCTTTTTTATCCATTTACTCCCTTCCCTTCCCTTCTGTATTGGTTTCCTTTCCTTTCCTTTCCTTTCCTTTCCTTTCCTTTCCTTTCCTCTCCTCTCCTCTCCTCTCCTCTCCTCTCCTCTCCTCTCCTCCCCTTTATCCATTTACTTCCCTTCCCGCCTCCCCCTTCCTTCTTTCTTCCTTCCTTCCCTTCCTTCCTTCCTTCCTTCCTTCCTTCCTTCCTTCCTTCCTTCCTTCCTTCCTTCCTTCTTCCTTTCTTTCTTTCTTTCTTTCTTTCTTTCTTTCTTTCTTTCTTTCTTTCTTTCTTTCTTTCTTTCTTTCTTTCTTTCTTTCTTTCTTTCTTTCTTTCTTTCTCCCTTTCTTTCTCCCTTTCTTTCTCCCTTTCTCTCTCCTCCCTCTCTCTCTCTCTCTCTCTCTCTCTCTCTCTCTCTCTCTCTCTCTCTCTCCCTCCCTCCCTCCCTCCCTCCCCTCCTCCTCACTGAGGCTGGTCTGGATGCCACCTTTTCCTTGCTGTTCCGTGTACAAATAAGCTGTAGCCAAGCCTCCTCGGCAATATGTCTCTAGTTTGAAAAAGCAATAATAGTAATTAAAATGGTTTGGTGCCTCAAAGCTCCTTCCCCCAAACCTTCCCCCAGCTGTGTTGTTGTCTGAACTAAACGGAGGTCGCAGCGCTCTCTCTTCCTTTGGTAAATAAAAGGGAATTTTAAAAAAGGAACAACCTGGAAGAAGAGTTAAACGTTTGATCACTTCTCCACCAGAAGTGAGCTGTTCTCCTCCAAGAGATCTATTTAGGAGTGGCTCCTGTCTTATGGGAAAATCCTTTTGTGCTGAATCCAAAATGCTTGGGATACGATACAGCACAGTCCTCGACTTACAACAGTTCATTTAGTGGCCGTTCGAAAGTTGCAACGTTGAAATGTTCAGTTGACTGAGATTCATGTTTAATGAATAAAGTAGTATAAAATAGTAATAATAACAATAATAACAATATTTGCTTGTCCATTTTAACAAACCTCCCTTATATCAGTAGTCCTTTTCTTTAATCTACATGTTTCTAACTTCTGCTTTTATTAGCTAGCCATCAATAAAATAAGTCCCTTGTCAAAAAGTATTCAGTTTCTCTCCTTTTTCCTCAATTGTAAGTATTAGTCTAACCATTTCTAATATTTTTTTAATCACATTTTCATCCGTAGGGATTTCTTCACTTTGCCATTGTGGTGCAAAAACAGGAAACAGTTGAGCGCCTAAAGCACACCTTCTCCTTTGTGTAAAAGAAGCTTTTAGTGGGGGAGGGGGGGAACCCTTTCAGAGCACCCTAGTAGTTCAGGATGCAGAATAACAAGAGTTGGAAGGGACCTTGGAGGTCTTCTAGTCCAACCCCCTGCTCAGCAAGCAAAGGAACAGAAGGATGAAACATGAGCAGTCAAGAAACCGAGAAATAACACAGCAAGGAGGAAATTATGTCTTTGAGTTGGTTTTCAGCAGACCAGATAATAATTACACAGGAATAACAGAATAACAAGAGTTGGAAGGGACTTCGGAGGTCTTCTAGTCCAGCCCCCTGCTCAAGCAGGAGGTCCTATATACCATTTCAGACAAGTGGCTGTCCAGTCTCCTCTTAAAAACCTCCACTGATGGAGCATCCACAATTTCTGAAGGAAAGCTGATCTATTTATTATTTGTTCTCACTGACGGGAAGTTTCACCTTAATTGTAGGATGGAGCTATCTTTGATAAGCTTCCATCTATTGCTGCTTGTCCTGCCTTCAGGTGCTTTGGAAAATAGCTTGATCCCCTCCTCCTCTCTGTGGCAGCCCCTCAAATATAGGAAGACTGCTATCATGTCTCCCCTGGTCCTTCTCTTCCCTAGACTAGCCAGGCCCAGTTCCTGCAACCGTTCTTCATATGTTTTAACCTCCAGTCCCCTAATCATCCTGGTTGCTCTTCTCTGCACTCTTTCCAGATTCTCAACATCTTTTTCATTTCATGGTGACCAAAACTGGATGCAGGATTCCAACTGTGTTGTCTTACCAAAACAGTCTAAAGCAGTGCTAATGTTTCACAAGACCTCGATACTATCTCTCTGTTGTTATTTCCTTATGAGCCACTGCAGAATCTGACTTGTAGTATGAAATGCCCTGAAGGAAGAGATGCGATCAATAGCTTTGTAATCTCTTTTTTATTAACAAGGCTAAGAAGTCTATCAGAGTTGGCGTTGGTCAAAAGAAGCAGATTCATATCTAAACTGTGTATCCGGAGAGGTTTGATTTGAAGCAGAGAGTCATTTTAGGGCATTTTAAATGAGGTACGGCCAGTACCAAACTAGGAAGGAAGGAAGGAAGGAAAGAAAGAAGGAAGGGAAAGGAAAGGAGAGGAAAAAAGAGAAAAGAGAAAAAAGGAAGAAAATGATGATTTTATTTCAAATGAATTTAGTGCTTGGCCCATTCATTACTTTTCGAACAGCATGAGACTTGAATCAGTACATGCATAGTGTATAATATCCCAAATGTGCTTTTGTCAAGAGGCAAATGAACTTTCTGGTTTTTCTTTGAAGACATTTCACTTCTCATCCAAGAAGCTTCTTCAGCTCTGACTGGATGGTGGGGAATGGAAGGATTTATACTCCATGCAGGCAGCTGGTCATTTGCATTCTTTGTAGAGAGTCATTGAGGCCACTTCAAGGATTGTCTGTGTCCTCAGGGTCACTTGAGTGGTGCAAGTAAGTGTGAAGCCTTCTTGGAACTGTTTACAACACAGTCCTTTCAGCGGTTCCAAGAAGGTTCCACATCCATTTGCACTACTCAGGTGACCTTGAGGACAGAGACAAACCTCCAAGTGGCCTCAGTGACCCTCTAAAAAGGATGCAAATGACCAGCTGTGTCTGCAAGGAGTATAAATCCTTCCATTCCTCACCATCCTTCAGTCAGAGCTGAAGAAGCTTCTTGGATGAGAAGTGAAATGTCTTCAAAGAAAAACCAGAAAGTTCATTTGCCTCTTGAAAAAAAAAAAAGCACCTTTGGGACAACCATGACCTGGAGGGCTGAAGGATCCCCACAGATTGTTACTAGTGGGTAATAATTTTGATCAACGATCAGCCCTTAGGATGCAAAGAGCCATTGAAACAAATGAAACCAAAAGCATTACAGGATGTGGTTTCCAGCCAGGCAGCTGCTCCTAGAAGGGTTTGCACATTGTAGTAGGCTATAAAGGCAATTAATTTGATTGCCGGCTTTATGCTTGACTCTGTTATTTGCAAGCCCGAGTTTTACAGCTGACGCCAACTCAGGATGGCAACTGAGCCCAGAAATTTGCTGGCTGAGCAAAGACCGTTGCTCCTCATTTTTCTTGCCACATTGTTCAAGGGAATCGCTGCAATTAAGGGAGTCACACAGGCACTATGTGAATCTGGCTTTCCCCCATGGATTTTGCTTGTCCAAAGGCTGCAAAAAAAAGGGGGGGGATCAGCTGACTCTGAGATTCTGCAACTGTCCTAAGTACATGCCAGTTGCCAAGCCTCTGAATTTTGATCACGTGGCCAATGGGAATGATGCAAATGTCGCAAGTGTGAAAAAACAGTTATAAGTCACTTTTTTGGTGTGGTTATAACATCACTAAGTGAGTGGTTGTAAGTTGGGGGCCGGCTGCAATAGCCTGAGGGGAGGGATCCTGACTGATTTGGTCCTCAAAACCCCGGAGCGTGAGAAATCACGGATGCATGAGCTCAGCCGCTGACAAAATTTCAGGAGTCCTCCTTTGCCCAGGTCAACGTGTTGAAACCGGAGTATCGGGAACCTGGTTTAATGGTTGCCTAATGGAGGTTCCTGCAGGGGAATGGAGAGGTCCTGCATTTGGCTCATACCTCCTTTAGCAGGTGTAAAACTAGGTTTTGAAGTGGGTTTACAGATTCGGTCTTGGGAAAGTAACAAGGCTCTGATATGAATACAATATTTTCCTGCTGCTTTCTGTCTCGTTCCCTTCTTCCTCTTCTGCTGTTCCTCATTCTTCTATTTCTTTTTCTCCTCATTCAGTCCCATGTCGTCTCCTTTTTCTATCTCTCCTCCTTTTCCTTCTCCTCTGCTTCTACTCCTCCTCGTAGTTTCTATCTCTCCTCTTTTTCATTCTACCCCTTCTCTTCCTCCTCATCCTCTTCTTCTAGTTTCTATCTCTCCTCTTTTTCCATTCTATCTTCTCTTCCTCCTCATCTCCTCCTTTCTAGTTTCTCTATCCTCCTCCTCCTTTCTATTTCTACTCTACAGCCTTCCTCCTCCCTTCCTCTTTCAATTTTCTATCTCTCCTCATTTTCCTTCTGCCCTTTCTCCTTCTCTTCCAACTCTTCCTTTTTCTAATTTCTATTTCTTTTCCTGTTCCTTCTAACCTATTCTCCTCCTCCTCTTCCTCCTCTCTTCCTTTTTCTCCTCCTTTTCTTCTGCCCCTTTTCCTCCTCTTCCTCTTCTTCCTTCTTCTAGTTTCTCTCTTCCTGTTCCTTGTACCCATTCTCCTCTTCCTCTTCTTCCTCTTCCTTCTCCTTTCTTTCTTTCCTCCTTCTCCTTCTGCCCCTCCTCCTCCTCCTCCTCCTCCTCCTCCTCCTCCTCCTCCTCTTCCTCTTCTTTCTAGAACTTCTCCTCTTTCTCTTATAACTCTTCTATCTCTCCTCCTCCTCCTTTCCCACCCATCACTCTCCTCCTTCCATTTCGTATTTCTCTTCTGATTCAGCCAGTTCATTGAAGTAACCCAAAGTCTTCTCCTGCATTGCCAACTGTCAGCAGTTTTATTATATCCTTCCAAGGACAGCCAGGGCCTCTTCCCATCTTCTAGGCTTGCCCAAGCCAGCAGTTTGGGAGAGTCAGCAGAAGGCAGCTGCTGCTTCTCTAAATCCGAGGCAGAGATCACCCAACCAAAGGCCCAGGGCAAAATATGTCACCAAAACCTTGAGTGCAGCCTTCAGGAAGCCTTCTCATAGTTGTCAACAAGTTGTAATTTTTAAGGGAAGGAGGAATCAATTAAAACCATGTCCGGGAAGAATTATATTTAAGGCTATGAAATCAATTTAACTTTAACCTAATGTAAATGGAATCAGATTGATTTCTTGTCCTCCCACAGCTACTTTTTTGGAGTTTGCGATCTCACACATCATAAAATGTGCTTTCAAGTAGTTTTTTTTTCCCCACGAGGTCTTAAATTGTAATGCTGGAAGAAAATCCTCACCCCCTAAAATTCTTTCTGTCTTTTGTTTGTTTTTTCTCATTTGAAGAAGTCAAGACTGGGTTTATTTTGCCTGGCAAAATAATGTTTTAGTATTTTTATGTGTTTGGTCAAGGCTGGGGGGCTGAATGGCTTTCACAGAAGGGATCATCAGCTCCCTTGGTGGGTTGAAATTGGACCTAAAGTTCTAAAAATAAAAATAAAAATGAAGCTTTGGGAAGAAGATCGAACTTGCCCCGAGGGTCAAAGTTAGGAAAACTGAGAAAAGCGGTCTGAACATTTAAAAGGCTTCAAACAAAATTTCGTAATTTGGACCAATGACCAAACGTTGCTCTTGAGCTTGGTGGTTATTGATGTTGGGTGTGCAGAATAGGACATGCCCATTTTTTAGAATCTCAAGTATAAGAAGCATCACTCCAATTGCAAAGTCCTGGCCATGATCTTGGTTCTTTGGGAATGCCTTGCAAGTGCCTCTGATGAAAACTGAAGTGGTTTTTTAAAATCTCAGTTTGTTGTCTGTATTCAAATCCATACTTAAATGCTCAGTGTAATCAGTCCCTCAAAACCTACAAAAAGCAAAAATCTTCTTCTCTTCTCTCCTCTCCTCTTTCCTCTTTTCTCTCTCTTCTCTCTCCTTTCTCTCTTTCTCCAACTCTCTCTTCTTCTCTCGTTCTCTTTTCTCTCTCTCTTGTCCTCTCTTTTCTCTCTCTTCTCTCTTTCCTCTTCTTTCTCTCTTTCTCCCTCTCTCTTCTCACTTTTCTCCCTCCCTCATCCTCTTTCTCCTCTCTTTTCTCTCTCTTTCCTCTCCTCTCTCCTCTCTCTTTTCTTTCTCTCTGCTCTTCTTTTTCTCTTTCCCCCTCTCTCTTCTTCTCTGTCCTCTTCTCTCTCTTTCTCTTTTCTCTCTCTTGTCCTCTCTTCTCTCCCTCTTCTTTCTCTCTCTCTCCCTCTCCCTTCTCTCCCCTTCTCTCTTTCTTTTCTTTCTCTCTCTCTTTCTCCTCTCTTTTCTCTCTTCTCTCTTCTCTCCCTCCCTCCCTCCCTCTTCACTTTTCTTTCGTAAGGCTGAAACAATCGCAATATATGTCATGGTTCTAGTCTTGTGTCTTGGAGGCTGAGAAAACAAAGATATAAAGTTGTCTCACTGTTCTCAAAAATCAACATGCTGACTGCAAGAACTGCTTGCGTGAATCCTGTTACGTAGGTCATGTATGAAGTAACAGCACACGGATGGTATAAGGAGGGCCCCGGATGGAATGGGAAGTGATCGCAGGGTGATAAATGTTTCACAGAATGGAAGGGAGGTCCAGTATTCTGCTTGGAGAAATGCAGTTTTTTTGGGTGGGTGAGGTCGGGTCAGCTAGAGTTCTGTTCCTGCTCTTGTGTAACAGAAAGCTAAAAATGTAGTTTTTAGCTTTCAGAGAGAAGAACAGTATGCTTTTTATGTTTTGTAAGAGCAAATGGGGGATTTTTTAAAAAAAATAAGCAAAGTTTTCGTATTTCTCAAGGTCCTCTCATTTTTGTTTCTATAACTTTGTTCTCCCTAAACTTCGGATAGCTTCTCCCTTGCTCAAAGTAGCTCATCAAGAGAGGATATTCTTTTTTTTTAAATGATTCCTTGTGCCAGCGGTCCTCAACTTACATCCACAATGGAGCCCCACCACTTCAGTTTCTAAGCGAGATGGTGGTTAAGGGAAGTTTGCCCCATTTCACGACTTTTTGTGCCACGGTCGTTGAGTGGATCACTGCAGTTGTTCAGTTGGCCACACAATTGTTAAGCAAATCTGACTTTCCATTGACTTTGCTAGTCAGAAGGTCACAAAAGGGAAAAACTTGAAAAATTGCAACCATCCTAAGTACCTGCCAGTTGCCAAGCATCTCAATTTTGATCACGTGACCCTGGGGATGGTCGTAAGCGTGAAAACCGGTCCTAAGTCACTTTTTTCAGTGTCACCATAACTTTGTACCATCACTAAGTGAAGCGTTGTAAGTCAAGGACCATCTATAGATAAATCCACCTGCTTTTAATGAGAAGGAGCTGCTTTCCTTGCCTGAAGAAAAAATGCAAGTCCGTTTTCTAATTTAATTCATCTAATTCAGGGTTGTTTCGGTGGGGAATTGAGGTTGCAGGAATAAATTGTCAGACGTGTGTGAATTCCAGGCTGAAATGGCCACCACAAAGTCTGTTGCACAATTTTGAGTAAATTGTTCTTTTATACGGTTGTGTAAAGGGTTAAAAGGCATGGACGTGGCTTAGCGAAGAGAGAAAACTGCAAATGCCTGTGGCTTGGAAGCAGAAGAGACACGGAGCTGGTATAAATTTTGCTGCAAGAAGAATAGAATTAGAATTAGAATTAGAATAGAATAGAATATAGAATAAAATATAGAATAGAATATAGAATAGAATATAGAATAGAATATAGAATAGAATATAGAATAGAATATCGAACACAAGAGAACATGGAGTGGAAATAGAATAGAATAGAATAGAATAGAATAGAATAGAATAGAATAGAATAGAATAGAATAGAATAGAATAGAATAGAATAGAATAGAATAGAATAGAATAGAAGCGAAGCGAAGCTGGAAGGAACTTTGGAGGTCTTATATAGTCCAGCACCCACTATAACTTTGGAGGTCACGGGGCATGTGGTGAAGACTTAGCTGCTGCGGGGCACATTCTGGCCCTGTAAATGTAATCGGTGATTCATAGAGGAAACCATGATGTGCATGCAATCTGCAGTTTACAGGAAGAGTGTCATGGATAGGCTTCATTTAAGGATCCCAGAGGAAGCAAGTTTCCATCTCAAGGTTTTTACAGGCTGAGTCACATGCCATGCATTGCCCTTCTCTCTCTTTTATCCCATTTACAGAGAGAGAAAGGTGGGGGGAGAAAGAGAGAGAGTGAGAGAAAGAGAGAAAGAGAAAGAAAAGAGAGAAAAACAGAAAGAAAAAAGATAGAGGGAGAGGAAGGAGAAAGGAAGAGAGAAAAGAGAAAAGAAAAAGAAAAAGAAAGAAAAGAAAGAGGAAGAGAAAGATAAAGGGAGGGGAGGGAGGGAGGAAGAGAGAAAAATAAAGAAAAAAAAGAATGAAAAGAGAAAAAGAAAGAGACACAGGCAGGGAGGGAAGAAGAGAGAGAAATAAAGAGAAAAGAGAGGAAGGAAAGAAAGAAAGAGAAAGAAAAAAGAAGAGAGAGATACAGAGAGAGAGAAAGAGAGAACTTCTTCTGCCTTATCTTCAGTGTTCCCCAGAGTTGCAAAGGAAGGAAAAATGACGACTTGGGGATGCTGTTCCATTCTG
>NC_142012.1:81689740-81732240 GCF_049901735.1 Notechis scutatus
ATTAATGGTCAAAAATAATAGAATAGCAGACATTTGTTTGCCATGGTACTGTATGGTAGCTCTGGCCCTGTGTTACATGTGGGTAAATGTCAGATTTCTCTGTTTTGTTTCCCAGTTATTGTGATCTATGAATGGGTTAGTAGTGTAGCTGCAAAATAGGTGGAGGATCCCGAGTTTCTAAACCTGAATAAAAGCCAGCTGACTTCAGAAAGATATGTAATATTGATTTAAGAGGACCTTTGATCACTTCCTGTGCTTGACTGCATTAACAAGTCAACATACAGTAGCAATTTTTGGAAGATCCTCTTCTTAGGGGAAAAACTTCATTGTTAACAATAGAAATTTTGGGCTCAGTTGTGGTTGTAAGTCAAGAACTGCCGGTATATAACTTTATTTTCATTGATTTTATTCCCCAAACAAACTAGGCTAGACAGAGATGGGTATTGAATATTGTATTTTAGCCACTATGGAGCACAAGTCAATTTTAATCTTAAATAGAATTAGTCGTCTTTAATTAAAGCATATAATAAAAGCATAGGTAGTTTAATGTGTTTTGTTGTCATTGTTTTGTGACTTTGAATCAGTTAACAAATCCCTCAATGGAAAGATTTCTTGGAAGTGGTTTGCCATTGTCTGATCCCAAGGGCTAAGGGAGAAGGACTGGCCCAAAGTCACCCAGATGAGGGATGGTGATTGTTTTCACGCCTAAGGCAAGAATAGAACTCAGGCCTTCCAGTTTCTTGCCTGCTGCCTTAAAGATCTTACACCAGAGATGTCCAACCTTGGCAACTTCTGGGAGACATTGTCCACAGGTCTTAAAGCTGACAAGGTTGGACACCCAAGCTCTACTACACCAAACCATCTTTCAATTTCCTGGCTATGGTTCCTTTTTCTTGAGTTGGTTGGCTTTCAAAGACCTCTGCTGTCTCTTCTACCATGTAGCCTGAGAAGATATTTCTGCATTCCAGGTACAAGACTAGGCTGATCTTGCCCTCTAATTTATAAAATGGTTGTCCTCTTCAGCCCATAAAACTTGATGCCTGAGCTCAATGCTCGTGTAGATATATGGCTTTGAAGACACCGTCCCCTGTCTGAGAAATCATGGTGCATCATGATCAGGAGAACTTTGCTATCTTCCTCACATGATCTCTTGCAATTCCAGGGGGCCTCACTGTCTATGATTATCGTCCCATTCAGCTCCATTTCCTTGAATGTTAGTAGATCTTTCTCAACCTTGGCATTTATGTGGTTTCCATTTATCAACTTTCTATGTAGATCTTCTGCCTTCTCATGGTTCCTGCTCAAGGACTTCACAGGAAGATACCACTGGCCTCGGAAAGCTTCCACTCATTCTTTAATTCATACCCGGAGAAGGTTGCTATCAGTAGTTTTTAAAGATCTCTTGAGGCTACGTGTCTCTGTGCATTGGTTGCAAAAGAATTGACCACTGCTGTGGAAAAATGTTACCCTCAGAACATGAGCTAATACACGGAGAATTCTAACAAGGGGAGTCTGGATCTTTAACAGTTCTTTTGTCAACACATTCAACTTTATTTTATTTTTTGAGAACCCCAGTTGTAGAAGTTATCCTAACAAAACTTTTTGTCATTCCAAAATTCTTCACATTTAAAAGTCCTTTTGAATTGGTAATAAAGAGTTTGGTGACTTTTTTTTCCCCTTTCCAGATTTTATTTAGCAATTAAAAAAAAAAAAAAAGCTAGCTTAGATGCTTCTTGGGAAAGGGAAAATGGCTCATGGAATGGGTTTGGGCAGACCAGTTATAGTTTTTTTTCCCTTCAAAATATGTTTCCCTAAGAAGGAGCTGGTCAATGAGTAAAGTCAAAAATATGTCAGCATTACCATTTTTCCCTATTCTAGCCTAGCCATAAATTTAGGCAATTCATTACATCTAAATTATAGGGGGGGCAATAGGGGACATGCATTAGTGCACCAACGTGCCTACCATCCCTGTCCTATTGTTTCTTTTATTTTTCTTATATGTATCTATATATTCATAACTATATTTTTACTTATACCTATCATCTTGTAAACAATTGACAAACCAAATAAAATAAAATAAATAAAAATAAATAAATATTTTTTTAGGATATTAAGGCATTGCTTTTATGTGCTTTCCAGTTGTCTGGTTGCTTTGTAGTTCTAACCAAGTATTTTTTCCCCTCCTGATTTAATATTAGGCTTTTCGTGTATTTTGCTGACTCATATCCTGGACTCCCAAGAAGCGCAAAGGAGAAGGAGAAAGGTTGGATGAAAATACCATGCTAACTCTCTGGTATTGCTGAGATACTAACTTTTCTTTTTTTGGGAAGTGCCTCCTCCATGGAGGAGCTCAAACCTACTCCAGGGCCAGTAAGAACGTCAGTCTTTCCAGAGGGTTTCTCCTTTATTTTTTCATGCAAGTTGATCGATGAACTTAAGGGTGCCCCGTTGGAAAACCAAGGGCAGGTGACTTTCTTGTAACAACAAGCTTTCCTATTGGTGCAAACAACCCTTATTTAAACGAGAGGCGCATCAGCCTATTGGATGGCAGCTGCTGGCAGGAATGGAAGTCAGCCTCATTTGGGGATTTAAGCCCAATCTGGAGATGTACAAGAGGACTGTTGAAGGTTTCTTCTTCCATGCGTGGCTGTGACAAATTGAGAGCCCACTTGATTTGCCTCCAAAACGATGGCTCCTTTCAGATAGCAAGGAATGACCTTCACAGATCAGCTTTGTTTGTTGATTCGGAGTAGGAACACAGTGCTCTAAGGATGCCCAGGAGAGGATTAATGTTTCAAGCCAGAACGCGATGGCTTTTTGTCGGGCTGGCTTTGCTGTTGAGTCTGTTGCTGATCATGTATCTCCTGGAGTGCGCCCCGCCGACCGAAAGCAACCGATCACTTCCTGGCCTCAGAGGAGGGGATCACTTCGGTAAGGAGCATTACCAAGCCCTCCTCCAAGAGCAGGAGGAGCACTACCAAAACAGGGCTGCCAGCCTCAAGCGTCAAATTGCCCAGCTGAAGCTGGAACTTCAAGAGATGAGCGAGAAATTGAAGCTGTTGCAGGATAAGAAAAACCCCAAAGTCCAAAGCGTGGGCTCTCCGGCCGTCAAGGAGCAAACCTCCAACGACCTGTTAGAGTACCTGCATTCTCAAATTGACAAAGCGGAAGTGAGTGCCGGTGCCAAGCTTCCCAGCGAGTATGCCGCCATTCCTTTTGAGAGCTTTACTTCCATGAAGGTCTACCAGTTGGAGATGGGACTCACCCGCCACCCGGAGGAGAAGCCTGTTCGAAAAGATAAGCGAGACGAGCTGGTGGAAGTGATTGAGGCCGGCCTAGAGGTGATCAACAATCCAGATGAAGAAGGTCAAGAGGAAGAAGACGGAATCGGGGAGCGGCAGCTTTACAGCGAAAGCGATTTCGTAGAAGGTATGTTTCCACCTAGCTGTTCTGACCCAGCTCCCCAAACACAACAAACCCTCTGTAGTTGAAGCAATGATTCCTTTATTAAGAGCGCCAACAGGCCTGGCAAAAGTGTCTCTATCTCAGGCTGGGAGATAAATAGTTGTCGGCCACACCTATTCATCTCCGCCCCCTGCCTTTTATCCCCAGAGCTTAGCAGCAGTAGCTCTTCCTTCCCAAAGACCAGCCCATAGATCTCCACTGCTCTCCTCTCCTCTGCCTTCTGTGCATCTGCGCATCAGGCACTGGACCCAGCTGTTCCTCCTCTTTCTCATCAGCCGCCTCCCAACCTGGGGGCTGTTGACTCTCCATCTGAGGGCTGATGGATGGCCCAGGTTCCACCGCTGTATCTCTTTCTGAAAGCTCCATATTCTGACAGTTTCGTACTTCTTTGGGGAGGGGGAAATCTGTGAGTTTGGTTCATCATGAACAGCATTGATGATGTGACCTAGTTGGGTAAAGAAGCGTCTGCAAGAAAACCAACCAAGCTCATTTCAAACCTTTATTGTCAGTGCACAACATGTGTACAATGAGTGAGATTGGCTGAGCCTCCCTTAGTACACTCCCCCCAACACAAATACATCTCAATAACTCACAGTGAAAGAAAGGATATCCCTAGCCCAGTAATCATACTAACAAACACACAATCCTCTCTACATATATGTGCATGACATTACGTTATATTGCACGAATGTGAACATGTTACACATTGCGCCAGCCCTGCAAGTCTATCATACTGCGTAATTGTGATGCTATATTGCATTCAGGGGTCTGACATCCCAAGGATAATTCAAGCTCAGAGAGCACTGAGGACTCCAAATTTCAACCCTGAGCTACAAAGATTCTCTTCCATGTTGTTGTTGTTGTTGTTGTTGTTGTTGTTGACCATCTATTTTTTTTTCTAAACTAGAAACCTATGCCTTCATAGTTTGTGACTTACCTGCCATGCATGATTGTCCACCATAACTCTACTTCAGATTTGAAGGCCAAAAGAAAGATCAAATATTCAGTAGGTCACAACACGTGGTTCATGGGTTATGCTTTACAGTTTCTGCCAGCAAGTCCATTAACTGTCTATTTATTTAATGACACGTCTTGCTCAATGTTTGCTATCTATTTTAGGAGTCTTAAGGTAGGGGTACTTTGAGCTTCAGGTCTTAAATATCTCTTACTGAGTCTACTTAATGATCCACACAGTTTGCTTTGGCAAAACACACTGGATCTGCTGCTTTCTCTTCCTCCAGTTCATTAGCTGGGTCCCAGACAGTGACTCATGTTAATAGTGAATTTGAATGCTTTTAATGTTTTTATGTTGCCTGAGACCCGTGAATAAATTGGATTTTCTTCGCTCGCTCTGGCGTTTTGAAGCTAAGATAGAATAAGCCTTGAAAGAGAAGGCAAACTATTCAAGACCAGTAGAGGAGAGAGATGTGAAATAGCCTAACCGGTTGGTTTTTCTGATTTCTAAGAAGTTTATAGTGGTGATTTTTTTCCAAAAGACAAATCAGAATCAGAATAGAGCTGGAAGGGAGCTTAGAGATCTTCTAGTCCAGCCCCCTACTCAAGCAGGAGACCCTACACCATCTCAGACAAGTGACTGTCCAGTCTCTTCTTAAAAACTTCCAGTGGTGAAGCAACCACAACTTCTGGTAGCAAGCTCTTCCACTGTTTAATTGTCTTCACTGTTGGGAAATTCCTCCTTAATTCCAGGTTGCTTCTCTCTTTGGTTAGTTTCCATCCATTGTTTCTTGTCCTGCCTTCAGGGGCTTTGGAGAATAGCTGGACCCGTCCCTCTTCTTTGTGGCAGCCCCTCAAATACTGGAAGACTGCTATCATGTCACCCCTAATTCTTCTTTTCTCTAGACTAGTCAAACCAAAATACTCCAACTGTTCTTCATATGTTTTATTCTCCAGGCCTTTAATCATCTTAGTTGCTCTTTTTTGTACTTTTTCCAAAGTCTTTTTTTTCCTCCATGAACCAAAGAAGCTTTTTGGATGAGAAGTGAAACGTTTTCAAAGACAAAAACAAAACAAAACCCAAGAAAGTCCAGTTGCCTTTTGGAAAAATCCCCTTTGTGACAACCATGACTTGGATGATTAAGAATCTCCATAGGCCTCTTAGTGATAGCTACACTTGCTCACTAGATCTTCAGACAGCAGAACTGAGAAATTCTCTTCTGGGTCTCACTTGGATTCCAAAACTCGCCCATAAAACATTATTTTATCGGCTCACTTAAAAATGTTTATGGTGGAGATTGCATTTGGGACATTTCCAAGATGTGAGCTCAGTTCCTCCACATCTCCATAGTAATAAATATCTGCAGTTATTTAAAATGCTGGCTGATATTCCACTCTGCTCTGAATACCACTCCTCTGAAATTACAACATTTTCATGCACGAGTTGCATTCTTCAATACCCATGACTTACACGTCTGTTGTGTTCTTGAGTTTAGCTTCCTGGTGTAATTTCCTATGGTCAAAAGCCTTCAACTGAAAGCTAGCCAAAGGCAGATGTTTCCAAACTCTGGAGTTACAGGTATTGTGGAATCATTCCGCAATCCTTACAGGGAACACAGTTCAGGCAGTAAATGTTTAGAGCTTACCACATCCTTTTGCAAACCCCAAGCTTCCTTACTTTGTCAGCTTTCGGTGCAGCCAAGAAACGAGCACCGTGTAAAAGTGTTTTGCTCAGCTTGTTTGAGATCATTTGTGGGTCAACTGGCATTTGTGTCTTCTCCTTTTTAGATTTCAATCAGATGGGATGTTTGGCGTTCTGTAATTTAGTTGAAGCACCATGGACTTGTTCCAGGCAAATGGAAAATTCCCCCTTCCTACTCACAGTTAGCTACTAGGTTAGATGTTCCCCACAAGTAACTATTGTTGACCAAACTGCTGTGTATTTTAATGCCAATTCCAACTATTGAAACTTCAGGAACAGTGTAAAGGTAAAGGTTCCCCTTGCACATCCCTGCTGGTCGTTTCCGGCTTTAGGGGGCAGTGCTCATCTCTGTTACAAAGCCAAAGAGCCAGCGCTGTCCGAAGATGTCTCCGTGGTCATGTGGCTGGTAGGACTAAACGCCTTCAAATGCGCACAGAGGAACACTGTTACCTTCCCACCAAAGTAGTCCCTATTTTTCTACTTGCATTTTTTTTACGTGCTTTCAAACTACTAGGTTGGCAGAAGCTGGGACAAGGAATGGGAGCTCCCTCCGTTATGTGGCGCTAGGGATTCGAACCGCCGACCTTTCTGATCAACAAGCTCAGCATCTTACCCACTGAGCCACCGCATCCCTTTTACAGTGTAAAAGGGACGCATTGAACAGTGTACATCATTGCTAAAAAAAAAGTCCAATAATAGCCCCAAGAAAAGATTGGCTTCAGATTTTCAACCCTTCCAAGGATTTGAGTTGGATGCTTTGAAATCGTTGCTTAAATGATTCTCTGGAGCTTTACTGTAACCGCGTAATCAGAGGAGATCAAATCCCGCCTTGCCAGCGGAGGTTGAATTTTAAATTCCATCTGCTTGGACTGCAGGAATTGTCTGGGTGGGAAGCAGGACTGGGGATAAGAGAGCCCAGGTGTCATTCAGAAGAATGCAGCCAGGTGCAAGACCGGAGAAAGTTTGGTCTTAGTGGAGTAGGATTCCAATTTCATTTATCTGTATCCTGCCTATGTCATTTTTGCAAATAACTCAAGGCAGCCAATGTGTCCAACATACCTCCCTCCTCCTATTTACCCCACAACAACAACCCTGTGGGGTGGTTTGGGCTGAGAGAGGGGGACTGGCCAAAGTCACCAGCTGGCTTTCATGGCTAAGGTGGGACTAGAACTCACCATCTCCTGGTTTCTAGCCTGGTGCTTTAACCACTTGATTCTTTCTTTCTTTCTTTCTTTCTTTCTTTCTTTCTTTCTTTCTTTCTTTCTTTCTTTCTTTCTTTCTTTCTTTCTTCCTTCCTTCCTTCCTTCCTTCCTTCCTTCCTTCCTTCCTTCCTTCCTTCCTTCCTTCCTTCCTTTCTCTCTCTCTCCTTCTTTCCCTCCCTCTTTTTCTTTATTTCTTTCTCTTCCTCTCTCCCTCTCTCCCTCCCTCTCTCCCTCCATCTTTCTTTCTCTTTCTTCCTCCTCTTTCTTCTCTCTCTCTCTCTCTCTCTCTCTCTCTCTCTCTCTCTCTCTCTGTCTGTCTGTCTCTGTCTCTGTCTCTGTCTCTGTCTCTGTCTCTCTCTCTCTCTTCCTTCCTTCTTTCCTCTTTATTTCTTTATCTTCCTCCCTCCCTCCCTCTGTCTGTCTGTCTTTCTTTCTCTCTTCTCTCTCTTTCCCTCTCTCCCTCCCTCCCTTCCTCCCTGCCTTCCTTTCTCCCTCTCTCTTCTCTCTCTTTCTCCCTCTCCCCCTCCCTTGCTTCCTTCCTTTCTCCCTCCTTCTCTCTCTCTCCCGCTCTCTATCAATAACAAAAAAACCAATACAGATCGTCCATTCACCCAGCCCTTGCACCAAATACTCAACAGTTCATAAATAGATGGTTGGGGGAAAAATATATTTTGAGAAACACACTAGATTTGCCAAAGCACTAAAGGCATTAGAATGCCTCATTCCTCATAATAAGTTAAATGATGTTAGGACTCTGGTGAACTTGGCCATGTCCCTAAAGGTCAGAAAATCCTAATTCTTGGGAGAAAGAGTGATTCTCTTCTTAAATTTGGGTGCTTTTTTAAAGCTGTTTTATCCTATATCCTAACTAATGCTTTTGAGGGCTTACTGAACAGAGTAACCCAAAAGGGGAAAAAAGTGTTTGTTAAAACCTGGAGGTTACAAAGAAGGAACAGAAGAAGAATTTGATAAGCAGTGGAAGGACATAACAGGCCTCAGTACTGTAGCCAAAATAGGCTTAATTTTCGGCTTACTCTACTTGCGAGATAACAAACCTCATAATTCTGATTTAGGGTGCCCAGTTGGCAGGAAATTTTACATGCCAGGATTCATATCAGATGTACCCTGCAATGGGAATTATGCAGCCATAATTGTGCAGCCATAATCTTTGTGTGTGTGTGTGTGTGTGTGTGTGTGTGTGTGTGTGTGTGTGCGCCTGTTATTAAACAATAAAACATCTGGAACAAAATCAGCGGAAATCCCCATGAAACTGTTGTGGTCATGAAACAAAGGGATTTTTTTAAAAAAAACAAACAACTTAACTTTGGCTTTCCTTTGTGCATTGAAGTTAAGTATCCGTCTTCTCATGCCTTGTGTATTGCTTTTATCATTTGAATTTCATTCATTGGTTATTATAATAATAATACTTTATTTGCGGTCACAGACCAAAACACAAGTACAACAAAAAAAGAACATGGAAAAATTAATCATGAACAATTGGTCACCAAAAACTTGACTAAGGGGAATTACAGCGATTTTATTCGTTGTTTTCAACAGTAATTGATATAAGTAAATGAAAGACCCTTTCACAAAATTTCTTCCTTGAAACTTTTGCCCTCAGATGGCATATGATTCTTTTACTGCAGAATTCTTTGCAGCCTTTGTGATGGTGATTACATTTAAATTCTTTTTTTTTGTAAATTTTATTTGAGTTTTCACAAAGAGAAAAAAAAATACAAATAAAACATCTTTTTTGAAAGTAGCGTAATCTCAGGTTACATTTCTTCGTACAGACACAAATTCAGGTTCATGCTCATTTTTATATTCTATTCCATATCTTATTACTATTTTACATTTTCTGCATAGCTTCTCCCCTCTTTTAATTTTCTCAATTTTATTTTAATTATCTCATCTCAATTCAAATCATTGTATTTATATTTTTTGTCTGTCCTGTTTCAATTATCTATTATCTTTTCTCATTAAACAAAATTTTTCCTGTAGTTACTGATTGGAGTATGACGCCTTTATATCTTTTCCCTAAAGTTGTAACATTCAATATAATACATAACTTCCATTTGGATTCTGCTTGGTACATTCTTAAAATACACACTATTCTTAAAAAAAAAAAAATATATATATATATATATATATATATATATATATATATATAATATATATATATATATATATATATAATTAAAACAACATTCCATTCCAATTCAATTCTATCATTAATATTAATATTCATTAAAGTCTTAACATCTTTAACATTACTTTTCAATTAAATATCATACTTCTATGGGAACAATTATAAGCTTTCCATAGTTAATTCCCCCCCCTCACTTATATTTTATAAAACATTAACTAATTAAAATGTTCCCGTTCCTAATTCAATTTTCTCATTTATTTTATTTCACTTATTTTATTCACAAACATTTCACTAAATTACACTAACTATTTTATCCCTCATTTTAATCATACGTTGTTTCCAATTTTCTAAAGTTATTTCTATTACTAATATAACAATACAGTCTTATGTACCTTTACAGAATCCCCTTTTCAGTTAGATTTTCACCCATTATCTCTAAATAGGTCCTGTTTCTCTATATCTTGCCCTGGTCCTTTGTAACTTCTTTTCCTTTCCTTCTTCCCTCTCTTCTTCTCTCTCCCCTTTTTACCCCCTTGTCTCTCTACCTCTATTTCTCTCTTCTGTATTCCCCTTTTCTGTTGCTTTCCAGTATTATACTTATTTTTCGAATTATTTTTCTTTTCTTTGGTTGTTTTTTTAAGTCTTAAATTCTCCATTCTCTTTCCCCCCTTTCCTTTTTCTTCCCCACATAGAATTACTTGTTCATTAAAGATGGCTTCTTCTTTGTCCCAGTCTTCTTGTTTTGCAGTCTTTTCTTGTTGTGTCTCATAGTTCCAGATCTCCATTTCTAAGAATTGAAAAACAAAGCCAAAAGAACCCTTCCCTTCTTGTGCATCTTCTTTGTACTTTTTAAGTTCCATTTTCAATTCATCCAGAAGTGGTGCCATTGTATAAATTTTTAAACAACCACCCGACTGATTCTAGTCATTCAAATATAATAACCAAGAATCCAAAGATCACCAAATAATCCAAATACATGCAAGCTGTTTCTTTTTTGCTCTTTTTTTTCACTTTCTCTTCCTGGGGTTACTATTTAGTTGCAAAGTTTCAGTTAAAATGTATCTTTTAGAAGTCTTGTTGAAGTTTTACTGTAGATTCATTTTAATTCCAGGCAGTCTCCTTCCTCTTCCAGATCCTGCCCTTATTCTTTTTCTCTCCCTTCCTGCTTATGAAAAAGAAAATTTTTAATGTCCAGAAATCTTTATTATCCCTTTGGCATTTTGTTTTATTTTCAGCTTAATTGCCTATTGATGTCAAAGCGGATTTTTCCGGTTTCTTATTTAAGTCTCTTAGTTGTCCATATAGGGAAGGAGAGAGAAGGAAAAAAAAGCCAAACCTTTCCCTTTTCACTTTCCTTCGCTGCTTTCGACTCTTCTTTGGGAGCGATGTTATTTTTTGTAAGTTTAAATTCCAGGGTACCTTAGTTGTTGCTTTTACAATTTAACCCGGTCAGCCAAAACTTTCACTTCTTATCTTCCTCCTGCACATTCTTTTCCGGTCGAGTTCTCCTTTGTGGTGGCCATTTCTGACCACCACTACAACCACCTTTGGGAAAGGGAGTAATGGCCAGCTGAGGAGGAGAGGTGCGGCTCTCCTCAACCCTGCTGGCGATCTCCCCCCTCTTCACCACCTCTACGGCGTGGCTTAGCTCTGAAACCAGACGGCTCGGGGTGCTCCAGTGGCGAGCCCAGACAGAAACCGCGCATGACCGCGGATTTCTGTATGTCGCCGAAGCCCTTCAAACTAGAAGTCCCTGAAGGCAATTTCTGTTCCATCGGTTGATTACTCTCCTCCTCCTCCTCCTCCTCCTCCTTAATCTAGATGATGAAGTGGTAGCCATAGAATTTTATAAACTGGTTTGTAGAAATGTTACTTTTGTTGAAGAGAATGTGTCACTTAGACTGGCTCAAGTCATCCCCCATTTCTGTAAAAATCACCCCGAATCGTTCCAAAAATTACCTAATGAAAAAAATGTGCCAGATGATCTCATTCTGAACTTTCCTCCCTGGGCTGTATTTTTGCATGCCAGAATTTACAGCAGGAGACTCATTTTTTCTGGAAAAGAAGAAGAAAAAAACCCCTTTCCTCTATTGGTATGAATTGTTCTACACTTATATTGATGTTGCAAGAATCTCATGAGCTGCTTTGTAGAATCATATCTCACCTACTTTGGCTTTGAAGCAAGATTTAACCAAAAACCTGGCCCAGTTTGGTAAAGACCTTGAAACAGATGGACTCCTTGTATGTATGAATGCCGTATTTCTTTTGCCAACTGGTCGTGGTTCCAATTTTCATTTCTTGTTTAATGTTTTAAGGAAGGTTTTAAAACTATGGACCTGGCTGGATCCTAAGCCAAGTCTTTCTAAATCCTGGGTTTAATGTATGAAAGATAGATAAGTCACGCTGAGTTGCAAATTTTTCAAACCATGGTTGGTTGGCTAGTTGTTGAGCGGGTTCATGCATATAGAGAGTCCTCAACTTACAATGACAATTGAGACAGTTGTTGTGAGTTTTGCCCCATTTTATTACCTTTCTTGCCACCGTTGTTAAGTGAATCATTGCAGTTGTGAACTTAGTAACCAGGTTGTTTGTTGTGGCCAGCCGGCGGCTGACACAGCTGGCAGCTGAGTCAGACAGTAGTGAGGAGGTTGGGGAGGAAACTTGGCTGGGTCTGGAGGCTGAGGAAGGCTCGGACAAGGGCTCTGCATCAAAGGCAGGGATGGGCCAGAGCAGGCTGGCAGTCATCAGCTGCCTTCGGGTTCAGACAGCAGTGAGGCAGGGGAGTTTCTGCAACCGGTTCCCACCCTGCGCATGCACAGGGCTACCAGAAGACAAGAACAATTGAGAAAGCAGGGTCGACTCAGGAGTAAGGTCACATCTCGGAGGTGATTGACCCCTCTCATAGGACATAAAAGAGGAGCGAACAGGACGTGAGCTTTTGCAGGAAGCAATTAGTTTGGTCAGTTCAAGCTTTGAAAAGTTCTGTTGGATTCTGTGTCAAGTTTGCCTTGCCCTGCGTCTGGCAATTGGTTCTCTGGCCACATTCCATGTGTGACAAGGTGGGTATAATGACCCAAGGTGTGACACAAAAATAACAAAGTCACAAAAGTAGAATAAATTCCCTTTAATGCCTCCAACTTGGCCCCAATGTCCAATTATCCTCGGCTGGATAACAAACTTTTCAAAAAACAGTCTACAAAGGGCAGAAATGCAGTCCGAACCCAAAGTAAAGATAATTAGAAATAAAAAAACAACAACACAAACCACACTGAAGTAATTAACATGGCAGGCCAGGATGATAAATTGCAGACTTTCAAAGGATAACGCAGCACCCACAGTTGGGAGGACGCCAAAACCCATATAAGGCTCTACTAAGATAATGCACGCTTTGCTTCCAGCAAGGAGCTGTGTGCAGACACCTCACTTATGTCCTGCTCTCCCAGCTGCAACCAATGAAGGGAATCAGGGCCCTTTCCTCCCCTGTAAACCACTCAACTCCCATTGCTCCCTTATCTGTTCCTCCCTGCGTGTCCTAGGATGAACAGGGGGTGGGCCTGGGTCTTCCTCTGAATGCCCAGCCAGACTGTACCCTTCCCCTGTTTCCTCCACAGCCACTGGAGCCATACTCCCACTCCCTGTCAGCTGCTCGACACCCCCCCCTCGGAATCACATTCCAACAAGGGCATGACAGTGGGTGTTTCTAAACATTCCCCTGAAAGTTTGTGAAGCCTTGCAGGCTGTGAATGAACGTAACTCACAGCTGTGGAAATAAAAAGAAGTTTTGCCAGGACTTAAGATTGTGTTTTATGCTTTCTAAGGAAGCCTAGGTCAGAACATTGTTAAGCAAATCTGGCTTCCTCATTGACTTGGCTTGTCCGAAGGGCGCAAAAGGGGATTGCGTCATCCTGGAGACACTGCAACCGTCATAAATGTGAGCCAGTTGGCCAGAGCACAAATTTGACCATGGGGAGGCTGCAACCATCGTAAATGTGGAAAAACAGCCGTAAGTCACTTTTTCAGTGCCGTTGTAGCTCTCAGATGGCTGCTAAACAAATGGTTGTAAGTTCAGGATTCCCTGTAGTAGTGAGTCAACGGCAAATGTCCTTAGGGAATGCACCAGGACATGTTTTCCAGTCTTTTCTGGCCTGCCTGTAAAAATCTATGACTTGGATTGATTCCTTCTTTTAAATCTTCCACCAGGTTATTACCGCACAGAGAGAGACAAAGGCTCCCAGTATGAATTATTCTACAAGAAAGCGGACGACATGGAATACAGGCACGTTTCACTCTTTCGTCCGTTTGGCCCCCTCATGAAAGTGAAGACGGAGACCGTGGACATCTCCCAGTCGTTGATCAATATCATCGTTCCTCTGGCAGAAAGGACAGAGGTGTTTGCCCAATTCATGCAGAATTTCAGGTAAGTGCATAAGAGAGAAGATACTTTTATTTTTATTGTCATGTTGTTGTTGTTTTACTGTGAGCACTTATATTAAAAATCAAAAACTGTTGCCTGCTCTCCAAAGAAAGTATATGTCAGCTTTGGAAGCCATATTAGCTCCAGGCGTGTCTACGCTCCCACCTTCTTGAGCCTGGGAAAATGAGAGGGGGGAATTTCTTGGAGTGTATGCCGTTAGACATAATAGCATTCTTTTTCTAAGTCAAGGTCGTGTTATCTCTGCACCTGGTGGAGAGGACGTCTCAAGTTGGGAAGGGTAGTGATAGGGGCAGGTGATATGATGATAGGTGCAGGGGGTGGGTTTGTGATTTTTTTACTTATTGCAAGGAAATCTGGAACTTTCAGATTCGGGATTTCCCAGATGTGCCAGTTTATTAATCTAATAAAAGGAACCTTGAAGAGGATGTCTGTCTTGGACTTATTTGTTGGAGTGGATGTTTTCTGGAACACTGACAGTATATATCTACCCATACACATACATAACATGTATATACACATGCTATATACATACACACAGAGACACCCTTTTCTTCTGCACCAATCACGGACAATCTCTTTGCTTAGCAATTGTGGTATTCACTTACCCGCTAGAAAAAAGAGTGTAAAATCAGGCATGGACATGCTTAGTGGCTGCCACTATTTAAAACTGTATTTTGCAGCTCAATGATAGTTGTTAAATTGACGATAATCTATATCAGTGATGGCTAACCTTTTTGGGCTCCCGTGCCAAAAATTGTGTGCGTGCTTGCACTTCCACGCTTGCATGCCAGCACCCAGAAGGCAATGCGCACACCTCCCCCATGCCCCCTGTGCATGCATGCGCAATCCCCCCACCCACCGCCTCCTTACCTGCACTGCACCTCCCAGCTGATTTTTGGCCCATTTGAGGCCTTTTTCGGCCTCACAGAGGCTTGAGGACAGCTTCTGCAGGCTTTGCAGGCCGAAAAATGGGCCCATTTTGTCACTTCTGGTATTTCCGGAAATACAGGAAGTGACGAAATGGGTCTATTTTTCGGCCTGCAAAGGCTTTCCTCAAGCCTCTGGAGGCTAAAAAAGGCCTCAAACAGACTGAAAATCAGCTGTGAGGCGCGCTTATGCACAATGAGGTAAGTTTGCCTCTGGCTTGCGTGCCGGCACAAATGGCTCTGCATGCCATTTGTGGCACGTGTGCCATAGGTTTGCCATCATGGATCTATATTGTGATAGATTGGAGAGAGATTTCCTGAAATAAATCGGCATTGATAGAGGCAGCACAAATTGTGTTCTTCTGTTTAGTAATTCCGAATGCAAAACTACTTGGTTGAAAAAGCTTTTGTTAATCTATTCCATCAGTAGACACTGGGTACTGTCATTTGCTAGGATAATAGATTAGGTCTGGTATAGAGTTTCATGGGAAACAACAAGATTCAGATGAGAGCCAAAGGAAAAACTTTCAACAAATGCTAGAGTTACATAAAATGAACCAAAGCAGAATGTAAATACAAATGCTAAAGGCTAAAACCCTCAAAAGCATAACTTATTCTATTTTAAAACTATGGCACACTAACATACGGAGTGAATTAGCAATGAGAAAGACTCGCATGTTATATCATTGAGAAATCCTGAATTAATACACCACTGGGCTGTTGCTAAAAAATATCCTGTGAATCATGCTGGCATCGCCTACGTGAAGTTTCAGAATAACAATATGAAATCCAAAAACGAATCTTTGACTAAGACTTCATACTCCTCCGTGGATTTCTTACAATACCAGGCAGTCTTTTGCTGATCATCTTTGGATTTCGAATCTGTATTGCAAGTAAATAATTTACATGGAAATCCTCCAGAGCCAGCTGAATTGCCTTTAATTGCACATAATCTGGCAGATATCTCTGCAGAGAAAGCATTGCAGTAGAGAATGGAACATCAGCCCTTGGGTAGATTTCTCGTTAAGCAGAATAGCCTTCTGTTTTCTCTCCAAAGCAGCTAAGCAAGGATGGTAAAAAGGGTGGATACTCTGAGACATTTCTGAAGGATGAGTTGTTGAAAGCACTGATGGATTGGGAGGTTCTGCAGCTGATAGAGTCTGTCTTGATGTTCCTGTGCACTAATGATCCTCTTTTTACGACCCCATAATCCCTTGCGGGGTGGAGTCTGGCCAATTGAATGGAGCTAGCAGAGTGTTTTAATGGCTGGATGCCTTTCCTGTCACCAGTGTGGAGTCCCCCCCGCCCCCCAGCAGATATATTCTCAGTGTGCCCAGAGAGAGAAATATCTGCCTCTACCCAGGATCGAACTCACAGCCTCCTGATTGTCAGGTGAGAGCTCCACCTGTAGGCCACAGTGTTCCTGTGCACTAATGTGCTTCTGAATCTATGCCTCATCATCTCTTTTGGCTTGCTTAGATTCCAGGCCTAGCAAATGCGGGGTGGGGGGGGAATCCACCCCTGTAGCACGTGATCAGAATTCAGAAGCTTGGCAACTGGCATGTACTTGTGACGGTTGCATCGTCCTCTTTTACGACCTTCCGATAAGCAAAGTTCGTGGCAAAACCAGATTCACTTAAGAGCCTTGTTGCAAATTTAATAACTGGAGTAATTCACTTAGCAAATCCTGACGTGGTGCATTAGACTTAATCTTAAGATAAAGCTTCTGATTCCACATTTAATAGATAAGGATAAGAAGATGGCAATCACATACTTGTTTTTTCCCCATCGTTCTGCTATATCGTTTCCTCCCAATTACTCAGCACATTAATCTCCTGCAATCCATCCGGTCATCCACAAACAAACCAATAATCCAACTCCCTCTGACGTTGGAAGTTTCCAAGATATGCACTTTCATTGACTCATAATACTTAATCAATTAATTAGCCAATAATTCTCAGGAAGACCTTTCCCAGAAGAATGAATAGAATAGAATAACAGAGTTGGAAGGGACCTTAGAGACCTCTGCCCAGCCCTCTGCTCAGGCAGGAAGCCCTATAGTACCGTTTCAGATAACATGGCTGTCCAATCTGTTCTGAAAATCCTCCAGTATTGGAGCACCCACAACTTCTGGTGGCAAGCTGTTCCACTGGTTAATTGTCCTCATTGTTAGGAATTTTCTCCTTAGTTCTAAGTTGCTTCTCTCCTTGATTAGTTTCCACCCATTTTGCTTCTTGTCCTAATCTAGCTGGTTTGTTTTGTTTTGTTTTTTTAATAAAAAAAAATCGTAACAAAGCCAACATGGGTAGTTCAGATGATTTGTGGACAGCCCTAGTGAGGTTAGATCTTACTGAGATTTCGTCTGATAAATCCGTTTGGAGAATTCTGACTCTGAAAACTTCTGTTGGCCAGTAGAGGAGATCTTTTGTGTGTGTATGTGTGAAGAAGTTACCGACTCACTAATCTTTTCTTTTGCTCCCAGGGATGTTTGCATTAATCAGGACAAGCGAATTCATCTCACCGTGGTGTATTTTGGGCAGGAGGGGCTTTCTGAAGTCAAAAGCATCTTAGAATCGGTTGCAAGGTGAGTCTCGAGGAATCACGGAGATGTGACAAGAGGAAGGAAACCAAGAATGGAAGTGGCCTGTACTACCCCTTCAAGTTCTCTTGAAACGATTTGGTTTCATTTTAGGGGCAAAGTTGCATCCTTCATTTATTTTTATTTGTTTGTTTGTTTGTTTGTCAAACATGCACAAGATAACAAGTGTAAGTATGAACATAAAGAAGAACAAAGGGAGTAAATACAGATAAATGGGGTTGGTGAGACAGGGATGGTAGGCACGCTGGTGCGCTTATGCACGCCCCCTTTAAGGACCTCTTAGGAATGGGGTGAGGTCCACGGTAGACAGTTTGAGGTTGAGGCTGTGACCACAGAGTCAGGTAGTGAGTTCCAGGTGTTGACCACTCTGTGGCTAAAGTTGTATTTTCTGCAATCAAGTTTGGAGCAGTTTACCTGGAGTTTGTATTGGATGTTTGCCTATGTATTATTGTGATTGAAGCTGAAGAAGTTATTGACAGGCAAGACATTTGTTCTGTCCTAGGCCTCACCCAAAAATACTCAGTCAATTCTCTTTATTTACAATAATGTGAATTAGTTCATTCACAGTCTGCCAACAGCTTGGCACACATTCTTGCGAAGGTGGACTAATTATCTCAGACTGTTATCAATCCTGGAACACTGCCCGGTAAATAGTTCCACACTCACTGTTGCAGGGAAGGCTGGGTTTACAGACCAAAATCCACAAGGCTGGAACCCAAACAAGCGAGTTTTTTCCTGCAAAAGCCCCTCCCCTTTTGCTCTTCTTTTAATCCTGATGGGAGGGGCCATTTTTCGTCCACCTGTGGCCTTGTTACCCTGAGTTCTTAACTGCTCCTTTCTTTTAGCAGCTCTGTGCATGTGCAGGCTGGGAACCAGTTCCAACTGCTCCCCAGCCTCACTGTTATCTGAGCCTGAAGGCAGCTGATGACCACCCGCCTGCCCTGGCCCCATCTCTGCCTCTGATGCAGAGCCCTCGTCTGAGTCTTCCTCAGCTTCCAGAACTGGCTCATATTCCTCCACAGCCTCCTCACTATTGTCTGCTGCCAGCTCCGCAAGCCGCCAGAGGGCCCCAACAACATTGTAGCAGACAATTTTATGTACTATGCTTAGATTGGACTGCAGATGGCACAGTTCCAGATTGTCCAGACCCAAAATTTCGAGCCTGGAGCCATAGGGACGTATTTTGAAAAGACTGGGATTGTGTGGATCTTGGAAAGAGGTCTGTTTTTTGCCTTTTTCATGCAGAATCACACAGTCCCCAGTTTCTAAGAGGGATGCACTGCTTCACTGGCACACTTAGACATCTCTGACCCCCGTAACGAAACCCCTCGATCAGAGAGATCAATTCTGCCTTTGGTTTTGACTGAGGTCCTTCTGCACCCAGGGGGAATCCATTGGATTTTCTTTTGAGTAATGCATCTCGTCAAGGTGAATTCTCAACTGCCAGGACTGAAAGCAGCAAACTGTAGAAAAATTACTCCCTGACCTTGCAGGAAACAAACATACTTTCCATTAATCATCCATTAAAAAATCTCTTGAACTGTGATTGATGTAATGACTTCAGAAGTTGTGGCTGCTCCATCACTTGTTGCCTTTTCATAACACCACGCGAAACCTGGGTATCTGCGGGGAAGTCGGAATCTGCAAGATGGCGGGCACAGTGTTGCAGTCAAAGCCACCCCATCCCTTTGGTGTGTCTGTGACACGTACACACAAGTTGCAACTTTGAGCTCACCATGTTGCAGATTTTGGCCTATCTCTGGTTGGGGCTACTGAATGAAGCACAACAAGTCGCATGGAAAGCTCCACTTCTGAAGAAGGAGCATCTACCTAGGAAATGCCAGAGGCCCGTTGCATACATGAAGAACAGTATGGTGTGTAGTAATCTTTGCTCCACAGGGAACCCAACACAGATATACTTTGCAATAGCAACTCTGTAAGGGTGAAACGTGAGACATGGAGCTTGGTTGAACTAATTGGCCTTCAGGGTATTGTGTTGAACTTGAATGTCCTAAACTCTTGATTCTTTCTCTTGTTAGAGAGGCTGACTTCCATAACTACACTCTGGTTTCTCTGAATGAGGAATTCAACCGTGGCCAAGGACTGGATGTGGGTGCTCGTGCTTGGGAAAAAGGGGAGGTCTTGATGTTCTTCTGCGATGTGGATATTTATTTCACGGCTGAATTCTTGAACAGCTGCCGCCTGAATACAGAACCAGGTAGGTTTCTCTTTATGCCCTGAAGCGGAGAAGAGGTGGGACAACATGGTCCCCGTTGACATCCTTGTGATAGGTGTCCTTGGTACCTCGTAAGGTTTCTTACCCACATAATAAAATAAGGGTACGGCAGCAGCCAAAAAAGCCAAGACAATCCTGGGTTGTATAAACAGAGGCATAGAATCAAGACCTCCTAAAGTATTAGTACTGTTTTATAAAATCCTACTAAGGCCACACCTGGAATACTGCAACCAATTTTGGTCACCACACTACAAAAAAGATGTCGAGATTTTGGAAAAAGTTCAAAGAAGAGCAACTAAAGTGATCAAAGGCCTGGAGACTAAAACATATGAAGATCGGTTGCCGGAACTGGGTATGGCCAGTCTAGAGGAAAGAAGGACTAAGGAGGACATGATAGCAGCATTCCAGTGTTTGAGGGGCTGCCACAAAGAAGAGGGAGTCAAATTATTCTCTAAAGCTCCTGAAGGCAGGCAAGAAATAACGGTTGGAAACTCACCAGAGAGAAGCAACCTGGAATTAAGGAGAAACTTCCTAGCAGTGAGGACAATTGACCGGTTGAACAGCTTTGCCTTCAGAAGTTGTGGGTGCTTCTTTACTGGATGTTTTTTAAGAAGAGATAGGACAGTCACCTGTCTGAAATGGTATAGGGTTTCCTGCTTGAGCTGGGGTGTGGACTAGAAGACCTCCAAAGTCCCTTCCAGCTCCTATTCTATTCTATTCTATTCTATTCTATTCTATTCTATTCTATTCTATTCTATTCTATTCTATTCTATTCTATTCTACCCTACCCTACCCTACCCTACCCTACCCTACCCTACCCTACCCTACTCTACTCTATTTCCCAGTCTTCTTATTTTGCCCTTTTAATCCTATGTTAGCTGCCCAGAGTTGCAATTGCTCATTGGGTGGTGTGGAAAATCACATTAGTAAGTAAATTGGATGAAGCAGCCGTCACGTCTTCTCAGAATGTACCTGTGAACCCAAGGAACTGGCCTACTTTTGTAGCTGATGCTTCCAAAAAAAGTGGACATTTCAGCCCCACTGATTGCAACGTTATCCCCATCTTTATTTCCCCCTCCCCGCTTCCCTCATTTCCTTTTTCCCAGCATGAAGAAGCTTTACATTGCAAAAGACTTCTTTGGATATTCTCTTGGATTGTAAATTTTCCTGAGGCATTTCATTTCTCATGGTTTCTTCAGTCCTGATAGGGTCATATATTTTCCTTGTGAACAGCTGATGTTCCATAAACCACTGAATCAATCCTTTGCTAGACATCTGGAAAATTACTTGGGGGTTTGTGTAAGACAGTGGTTGCTTCCATTTCATTTATTATATTTATAGAGAGAGTTTTCTTCTCCTCATTTTCTCTCCTGAACATGGCATGAGTAGACTCCATCACACACCATTGATGGCTTTTTGTTAAGATGATCATAAACAAAAAACAATTATAAGATTATTATTTTTTTTAAAAAAAATATGTTGTATAAATTACAATAGGAAACTCTGCCTCTGTTTCTACCTTCCTATCCTTTATGTTCCTCTTTGGGATATCACAAGCTGCCAAAGAGAATTTGGCCGACTGCCTTGTAAATTTGCACTCCTGCAAGTAAGTTGTTTGTATAAAATTGTGTGGAACACCTGGAGATGTTTATAGTAAGGGGTAATTATGGTGTTATGCATATCCTTTTGGAAGGAAAATGGGGTCTAATGTTTCTATCTCAGCTTTCTCACAGTTCCACCATATTGTGTGGAGCAGAGTATTACTATATTTATCTCATTATTCCTAAATTGTATATTATGGAACAGTGACCACACTGAGCTTCACAACTGAGCCAGGACATAGCTTTCATGGAAGCTATGTTCCATGAAAACAAGTCAGCTATGTCTGGTGTGTATGTGTGTGTGTGTGTGTGTGTGCATACAAATACACAGAGAAAAACACACACTCAAGCACATACACTATATAGTATAACTAGATATGTATGCCTAGTCTAATGAAGAGAAAGACTAGAGGTCATTGCAATGTTCCATTATTTGAGGGTCTGCCATAGAGAAGGGCAGGGGGAATCAACTTATTTTCCAAAACACTAGAAGGCAAGACAAGAAACAATGGAAGGAAACTAATCAAGGAGAGAAGCAACCTAGAAATAAGAAGAAATTTCTGTTGTGGTTAGCTGGCAGCAGGTGCAGATGGCTGAGGAGAGCAATGACTCTGACGAGAGGCCAGGACCATCAGGGAGTGGACTGCTGCCTTCAGAGATTGTGGGGGCTGGTAGCAGTGACGAGGAGGTTCCTGAGGAGCCTGTGCCAAGTGCACATGCACGAAGGATTACTCGGAGGAAAGAACGATTACAGCAGCACAGGCGACTCAGGAGTAAGACTGCATGGTAATGGCCCCTCCCTCAAGAGGATAAAAGTCAGGTTTGGAAAAGCGTTCTTTGCAGAAGGCAAAGAAGCTCTGAAATTCAACTGATGGACATCTTAGTTCGTGTTTGGCGAATCTTGTAAATGAGTTCTTATCTCCGGGTTTTTGGCAGCCTTGACAAACAACTTGGCAAGGCTCTTTCTGGTCAGAGCTAATTAGTGGAAAGCAGCCTTCAGAACAGAATTCGTTATTAAATCATAAAAGGTGGGGGCTGCTGCCTTTGTCTGTGTTTGCTCTTTGGGAACCCGGTTTGGTCAAAACAACTTCCTAGTGGTGAGAGCAATCAAGGGAATAGCTTGCCTTCAGAAGTTGTGGGTGTCCCATTACTGGAGATTTCTCAGAAGAGATTGGACAGCCATTTATCAAGAGTGGCATGGGTCTCCTGCTTGAGCAGAGGGTTGACTAGAACGACCCCAACCTTACTTCGGGGGTTGTGGCCCCGTCCATCTTTGAAACACCCGTGCGCCAGGGGGGGGTCGAAAGGCGGGGAGACCTTCAAAATGCTCCGGAGCCAACTCTGTTATTCTGTGTTCTGTATTTCAGGCTGGATGCCTTCAGTCTTAAGATTTATATTGTACTCTCAATTGTCTCTGTTAGATTTATATTGCACGTCATGTTTTAGGGCAGGGTGATGGCTCATTGGTTAAAGACCTTGGGGTTGTCAGTTGGAAAGCCAACAGCCCATGTTTGAGAGCTGAACATCGCGCAAGGGGATGAGCTCCCATCTCCCCCCTCACTCCTGTCTATCTAGCCTTTTGGAAACATGCAAATGCAGGTAGATAAATAGGTACCACTTTGGTCAGGAGGAAAGAGCATTCTGTGACTTCATGCTGGCCATAGGACCACAGAAAACTCTTTGAACAGTGCTGGCTCAATGGCCTTTGAAATAGACATGAGGTTGTGGCCCACCAGCTGCCAGTGGAGCTGGCAGCAGACTTGGGCAATGAGGAGGTAAACTTGAGCCAGTTCTGGAGCCTGGGGAAGGCTCTGATAGATGCTCAACGTTGGACACAGAGGTAGAGCCAGGGCCGTCTGGCATTTCCCAGACAGAGAGGCAGCTGCCTTTGGAGTCAGAGATGAGTGAGGAGGAGGAACAGCTGGGGCCTGTTTCAGATGTGCATATGTGCACAGTAGATAGGAGAAGTGAGCAACGGAGGACAATGAGCTGGCTCAGGAAGCAAAAGTTAATGTTGACGCTGAATGGTCCCTCCCTGGCTAGGGAATAAATAGTAGGAAAGGGGAGTGGTTTGGTTGTCACAGGGAACAGTTTTCATTTCTGGAAAGTTTGCTCCTTGTGTGTTTTGTGCAACAAAGACTGCCTTGCCGGAACTGAGGTTTGTCTATTTCTCTGGTTGAACTGACGTAATTTGCAGCCTCCCAGCTGGGAGCTCACAACCTTGCGTTTATCATAATGAGCTGATAAGGACTATTGTTTCATTTAACTGCTCGCAGGACTCTTGCCTGGACTTTCTGTTGGTGAAGGCAGTTAATTCCCAAGGTGTAAAGAAAGAGGTGTTTTTTTTTTCTTTGCAAGAAGTCTGTTTCTTGTTTCTGCGAAGTCTGGGTCAGAACACATGAGCACTGCTCCCTATAATTGACAATCACTTGTGGAGTAAAATCTGTAGGGACCTTCTCCTTCCATGTTACAGTGGCAAAATTGTACCCTTCAGAGGGACCTTTCAGATAGATATCATGTGTGATAAGGTAAAGGTTCCCCTGGCACATACATGCTAGTCGTTTCCAGCTCTAGGGGGCAGCGCTCATCTCCGTTACAAAGCCAAAGAAGAGCCACCACTGTCCAATGACGTCTCCGTGGTCATGTGGCCGGCATGACTAAACGCCAAAGGCGCACGGAACGCTGTTCCCTTCCCACCAAAGGGATCCCTATTTTTCTACTTGCATTTTTTAATGTGCTTTCAAACTGCTAGGTTGGCAGAAGCTGGAACAAGTAATGGGAGCTTACTCCGTTACGCGGCGCTAGGGATTCGAACCGCCGACCTTTCTAATCGAGAAGCTCAGCCACTTAGCCACCGCGCCACCGCGTCCCTTCTTCATATGTGATAGCATCAGGTTTTTGAACCCCTTTAAATACTACGGCCTGCAAACCTCTTCATATACAAACTCTTTGAAGGACATCTTTAGAACATCGGGACGGTTTCATCCCCAAACTGATGACGTTCTCCAATATCTAAAGAATACATGGGACTATTAACAGGATCTTTCTGCAGGATCCCCTTTAAGCTTGTTACAGATTCTTCTTCTATTTGGGAAATGGTTTAACGGTTAATTTTTTTTTAAAAAAAATGAGAGACATGTCTGCCTTTTCTTCCTTAGTCGTTCACACAGAGTAACAAATCTTTCCCCTTTTTTTCAGGCAAGAAGGTTTTTTATCCGGTGGTTTTCAGCCTTTATAATCCTGCCATTGTCTATGCTAATCAAGACGGGCCACCTCCAGTGGAACAGCAATTGGTAAGAGAAGCTTTAAAAACGTTACTCTCCATAAGTAACAACACCGTGCAGTGCATCATTTCCTGGAACATCATTAAAAATGAAGTTTTGCTCGTTGCGAATGGATCTGTCCTGGGCTTCACTGAATTTTCTCCAAATAACACAAACGGAAGAACAAGTGGCATGAACAAAAGAGAGAAACCTTTGCTGAAACTTGTTCTTAGGTTATCAGATTCACATTTAGCAAGTTTCCATTTGTTTTAGTTTTCTTGGACTCAGCGCATTTTTGGAAAAATTATGTGTTTGGAGTCAGTTTCATTAGTATTTATTTTAGTCACCTTCTAGTGGAGATGGGCAACATAAAAATATATTGATAAATACAAGATTAGATAGATAGATAGATAGATAGATAGATAGATAGATAGATAGATAGATAGATAGATGATAGATAGATAGATAGATAGATAGATAGATAGATAGATAGATAGATAGATAGATAGATAGATAGAGTATAGATACATGCATAGATGGGATATAGATAGATATACATAGTATACTTACATACATGCATGATAGAGAGAGAGATAGATAGATAGAAATAGATGATAGATAAATAGAGACATGATAAATAGATGAGAGAGAAAAGAGATGATAGAGATAGATGATAGAGGCAGGGAGGGAGGGGGAGAGAGAGAGGCACTAGACATATATATGTGCATATGTACAGAGAGAGAGAGAAAGAGAAAGAAAAAGAGAGAAAGAAAGAGATGGTATACAGACTGTGGGGAATTTCTCCCCAAAATGAAAAGCAACCTATAAATGAAATGTAAATTCATTTTGGGGAGAAACCCCCTGCAGCCTGTAGGGCAAGAGTTAGTTCATTCCAATGACACTCTGCCTATCCCAAAATTTTCATGTTGACTGAAGAAGTTACTCGGATGAGTAACGAAATGTCTACGTTTTAATAAACATTGGTCCAGTTGCCGTGATTTAATCTTTTAAGGTACAGTATAGAAGATTTATTCAAACCTATTCACAAGAATCTGATCCACTCATGGTCAGCACTAAATCGGTGCTGGAGAAAGGTCAGTGGAATTCAAGGGGTGTGGGTGTATCTGGATTTGGACCTCTTGTGTCAATGCAAGGACACTAAACTAATAGTGCATTTAGCTCCACCCCGACCTCTGTCTGCAGTTCGCCTACAGACAGATTTCAATAAGGAGCAGAATTAGAGATCAAGGAGAGAATCTTGGAAGCCGTGATGGGACCTCTCAGTCCTTTTCTTAGTGAGTTCATTAAGGTGGTATCCTGTTGAACCTTTAGGATCTCTTCCCAAAGCCCAATAATGTCTGTGGAGAATCTCAGCCCTCCAGGTCATGGTTGTCCCAAAGGTGCTTATTCAAGTGGACTTCCTTTGTTTTACCTTGAAGATGTTTCGCTTCTCATCCAAGAAGCTTCTTCAGCTCTTCAGTTCAGAACTGAGGAAGCTTCCCGGATGAGAAGTGAAACGTCTTCAAGGAAGAACAAAGTCCTGTTGCCTCTTGAAAAAAAAGCACCTTTGGGACTTGATGGAATAATCTACTTCCAAGCACCATTTTCCCTTCCATGGATGGTTAAAGTCTATGTCCCCTCTTCCTTTTCTCACAATCAGGCAATGCGGATTCATTTCAGGTCTTGTTGTTCCGCTCTGTCCTGAAGAAACTAAAACTCTGCGTCTGTTTATGTCATAGGTCCACAAAAAGGATTCTGGGTTCTGGAGAGATTTTGGCTTTGGGATGATGTGCCAGTATCGAACGGATTTCTTGGCCATTGGTAAGATGTATAAACACCTTGCTTCTGATTTTGGTTGAGAGGGTGCCCAAAAGCTTTCTCTTTTATTTATCACTGTTTTGTAATCCCCAGTTTTAGGACCACGGTCAGATTGATTAGGCATCTGGTACAGCCTGAATCTATTAAGGCTTATTAAGGCTGGATTTTCTGCTGAACTACACGGCTTACAACTCTTGCATTGCTTGATCTAAAGGGTGGGTGGCTGAATCTAAAGGGTGGGTGGGTGAGCACGAGCTTTCAATTAGTTATTTATCGAGTGTAAGTTAATTAATTCTTGCCAGGAGAATTGCAACATTCTGATCTTAGACTTTTGTGAAAAGTTTATTCCCATTCAAATAACTTTTTTTTTTTTTTTTAAAAAGGGGAAACTAACATGAGTAATCGAAACATATTTTTTTTTCATTTGGTACGTTGGTGCCACCATGTGGCTCTACAGAATGTTTTCAGCAAGAGAGATGATCAAAATTATGCCTCCATGTAAATTGTAATACATTGCAGCAAAATAGGTGAAATTGGAAACCGCTTCATTCGCTAGGTAAATGTCCTAAGTGAAAACTGTAATGTTACCCTGTCAGGATTCCGGCAGTTACCCCAATTAGATCATGAATCTCGAGCCAAGTTTGCGCTTTCAGAATGACATAATACAGATTTTTTCCCACCTTCTTGAGTGCAGGATTTATTAATTTATTAATGGCAAGTAAACAGAAACGAAATTTCAACATCTTGTTTCCATCATGGGAATAATTGCCTTTCTTACATATCTGCTCTAAATTAGCGTATAATGTATTTAAACATTCTTAATCCATAGAATTGTAACCATCGCATCCTATCCCTTCACAAGAAGGTTCTCAATATTTGTCTACCCCCCCGCTTTAATAAACAATTGAAGGGGTCCTTGGTGGTCTCTGAACTTGGTTGTTTTCTTGAAGCCATTTCATTACCAAACTAGGTAACATCATTAATGCTAACTACCTGGTAGCAGGTTGGTAGCACAGGTAATGTTACTTGGTTTGGTAATGAAACATCTGCAAGAAAACAACCAAGCTCAGAGAGCACCAAGGACCTCACAGTCCTCTTCCAATTCCTCCTCCACCACCTCCACCTCCACTACTACCACTCCACTCCCTTCTAGCACTGATGATGTTACCTAATTTGGTAATGAAACGTCTGCAAGAAACCAACCAAACTCAGAGAGTACCAAGGACCTCACAGCCCTCCTCCTCCTCCTTCCCCTCCAACCCCCACCATCCCACACCATTCTAGCACTGATGCTGTTACCTACTCAAGAAAGTAAAAACTCTTGAAAACGTAGTATTTCCAAAGGAACCTTTTATTGAGTAGAAGTGGTAGCAGAACAAAAGCAAAGCAGACTCTGAATTCCCTCAGGCAATACAGTTAGAAGTAAGGCATTAGAGCCCCCCCTCCCTTCTGTCCAATGTGGATTCAGACAATCCACGGGTGTGGAGATGTTATTGTAACGGCTGTCATGAGAACCAGATAAGCAAGCGTTCCCAGTGTCATCCTCCACCTGCTTTCAGAGTGAAACAACCCACATGGCCCTCCCCCCCTTGTACATTCCACTTAGAGAGGGCTGTAGAGCACTATAAAGTGGTATAGTAAATCTAAGTGCTAGTGCTGTTGCTATTCCCCCAAAGGTGAGAAAATCTCAGGACACTTAGGTTCCAGGATAAAGGTTATAAAACAGCAGTTGTCAAAAGTAGTAATAAAGAAATGTATTCTTGGTTTCCCCCCTCTTCCCCCAGTTGAATGACAGTATCGTTCTAGGGATCTGACATGACTTCTCTCTGGTTTCCCACAGGAGGTTTTGATCTGGAAGTCAAAGGGTGGGGCGGAGAAGACGTTCACCTCTACCGGAAGTACCTGCACAGCAACCTGATGGTGGTTAGAACCCCGGTGCCGGGCCTTTTCCACCTCTGGCATGAGAAGCACTGTGCCGACGAATTGACTCCCGAGCAGTACCGCATGTGCATCCAGTCGAAAGCCATGAATGAGGCGTCTCACTCGCACCTGGGCATGCTTGTATTCCGGGAAGAGATCGAGACCCATCTGCGCAAGCAAGCCTATAAGACTAACAGCGAAGCCATTGGCTAGAACGATCTTCGGGGCAACCTTCAGACTCCTTCACTGCTACGAACCAAGTTTGGTTTGGAAGAGCCTTAATTAACTCAGCTTACAAACATACAGTGCCTCTCCTCCCTCTCTCTCTCTTTCTCTCTCTGAGTCGAAAGATTTCTTTCTGCGGCCAGGTATCACCAAGAACCTCGCCAGAGGAGCGTTCACCCAATGGAAGTCTTTCCCTTCACTTTCGACAAGTCGGACGTTGCGCGTGGGGTGGGCCGAGCTGGGCTGGGAAGAAGAAGAAGACAGCGCACCTGTTGCATTTTCCACTTTTCATAGCTTGGGTTCTCTGACCTGCATTCCGCGAAGGTATGGATCGCCCTCTCCCGTTTCCCGCACTTGTTCTGCATTCTTCCTTTCCTTCTTCTTTTTTTAGAACAGACACGGTACGTTCGCCCTTCGATGGGCCGTTCGATGGGAAGAGGCAGAAGGGGGTGTGATTGTACCGACTGACATATCATTGCAGCTGGAACCGCTCAGTTTGCCTTATCAGGAACATCCATCCACTTGCAAAAAAATAATAATAATAAATCTAGATGTCGAGTTTCTAAAAATAAAAAATAAAAGACCATCGAAGAGTTTATGATACAGTCGCCGTGCGGTACTTGAGCGGATTGTACATGAGTTGAGCTTTATATACTGTTTGCTTATCCTAGCTCCTGGCCAATTTTTTCTTTTTCTTCTGAATGTTTGGTGACCTAGAACAAGCAAGGGTTTAAATAGTTCAATCCAGATCCTCTTGGCTCTTCAGAGGAAAGTCGCAGCGTTTCTGTCGCTGGACCGAGGCGGAGAGCATCAGAAAATTACCCTGAAGGTTAGAAAGAAGACAACTTGCTAACTATCTCTTTTTTATATTTCTTAGCTTTGGGCGCACAAGTCTGTCTATTCAGGATGAATTGGAATGAACACTAGTGGCAGAAAAGTGGAATTATGCTCTCTCTCTCTCTCTCTTTTTTTTTAAATTTATCCATTTCAAATAGGATTTGTCAAAGAGAGGCCCAGAATTCTCCGAACAAATTCCTGGATAACGAAAAGAAGACAGGGTTGGGATATTTTCTCGGTCTGAATCGCCGTACACTATCCGGGCTCATCCCTTTTTAACACATAGTTTGCTTTTTCTATAACATTGTGGAGAACGCATATTATTTATCTGACTTGGAGAGAATGTCACGGGGCTTGTTGTTGTCATGTCTTTATAAATAAATTCAATATTCCTCTCTTTTAATATTTGACTGGTTTCTTCCTTGGAACTCAGCCCGGGGGCAGCGGGGGAGAGAATAGGGGGAAAGAGAAGCAGCTACACCAAAGAACTCCAAATTGTGAGGAGTTTGTGAGGCCAGTATGGAGAATGGGCTGTTGTGAGCCTTCTGAACAAATGGGTTGATTGTAAGCTCATAGTAAAGGAATGTTTTTTTTTTAAAAAAAATAAATTTTATTAATTTTCTATTAATTACATTCCTTAGTGGTTAATAAACACCGTGTTGTCTGAGTATTTAATTTGCTTAACAATACAAATGCCAATTCTTACTCTCCACCCCTTTTTTCCAACCACTGGTAAAATAAATTCCAAGTTTGATAACATTCCGTGCCTTCTTTCTGTTTGATTTTCATTGTAAGTCTGTCCATTTCTGCACAGTCTAATATCTTCTTAATTATCTCTTCATCTTGAGGGGTTTCTTCAATCTTTCCAATATTGTACGAAGATCATCCTCGCTGCTGTTAAAACATGCAATACTAAATACATCTCTTATCCAATTTATTGATATCATCCCCAATAAAAACAGTTCAGGTTTAAAATCTACATGTTTTCTTATTATCTTTTCTAACCATCTTTGTATTTTTGCCCCAATTTTTTCTTTGTTTTAGCACAAGTCCACCACATATGATAAAATGTGCCAGCCTTTTGATTACATTTCCAATATTTTCTAGACATATTTGTAAATATTCCTCTCTATTAATATTTGACTGGGTTCTTCCTTGGAGCTCAGCCCGGGGGGAAGAGAATAGGGAAAAGAGGATCAGCTACTTCAAAGAAACCCAAATTGTGAGGAGTTTGTGAGGCCAGTTTGAAGAATGGGCTGTTGTGAGCCTTCCTAACAAATTGGTGTGATGACCCGGGGCATGGCACGAAGGCAACACAGCCAGAGACAGGTATGAGTCCCTTTATTTGCTCCAACTTTGCCCCCAATGTCCCATTCACTCTCCAGCTTGGAGAAAAGCTCTCCCATGAACCTGCAACAGCCTCTGGTTGCAGATATTTCCGTCTAAATGCTATAAGCAGAATGACTGCAATCAATCACTCCAGCAGGGCAAGATAGTGAGTCCAAGAAGCGAAGAATCATGGTAATAATTCCAGCAAAGCAAGATAAGCACACAGAAGCATGGCAAGAATTCAAACAGTCAGGAGGAATGCCGTGAATGCAGGCCACAACTCACAACACTAGATGAATTCAGCATTTGTTCCCGACAAATGCTCCTCCCAACTGCCTCTCCTTTAAACTCCCTCCCTAGGTGTGCCTTGTGAAGGAAATCAGGGCCCTTTCCTCCCCCGTAAGCCATGCAACACACCTTGCTCCCTTCTCCATTCCTCCCTGCGCGCCCTAGGATGAGGAGGGGGTGGGCCTTGGTCTTCCTCTGAACCCCCTCTCCCTTGTTCTACCTCTTCCCTGCTCTGCCCAGCCAGACTTTGCTCTTCCCCAGTTTCCTCCACAGCCAATGGAGCCACTCTCCCACTCTCTGACAGCTGTTCATCTTCCATCTCAGATTCAGTGTTCGATAGGGGCATGACAATTGTTAAGCTGACAATAAAGGGATGTCTCGGGATGTCCTGGGGTTATTGAGAGAACAAATCGAAAAGTACACTAAGGGAAACTTTGTCTTGCTGCCACAGAAAATAGCATGTCATTACAATACAGCTAGTCCTCGACTTATGACCACAACCGAGTCAGAATCTCCCTCGCTATGTGAGACACTTGTAACATGATCTTTTCTCCATTTTAAAACCTTCCTTGCCACTGTTGTTAAGCGGATCCCTGCTGTTACAAAGTTAGGAACATGGTCATTAAGTGAATCTGGTTTCCCCCCCATTGACTTTGCTGGTCAGAAGGTCACAAAATGGGATCTCTGTGACCCTGGGACACAGCGACGGTCATAAATACAAGTCGGTTGCCAAAGTGTCCGAATTTGGATCATGTAACTGTGGGGGATGCCGCAATGGTGGTCAGTGTGAAAAACATTCCTAGGTCACTTTTTTCAGTGCTGTTATGACTTTGGATGGTCACTAAATGAATCGTAAGTTGAGGGCAACCTGTACCAATGAAAGGTAGAACAACTCAAAGGATTAGTGCAAGATTGGAAGACGTGGGGAGACCTGGCCCATAGATTCATCAAGAGTCAGACACGACTGAAAGGATAACATCACACGTTAAAAACTGGTGTGCAAGGTAAGGTATTTTGATATTCTAAGAATAGAATGGTCACGGTGGCTCAGTGGCCAAGACACTGAGCTTGTCGATCAGAAAGGTCGGCAGTTCGGCAGTTCGAATCCCTAGCACCGCGTAACGGAGTGAGCTTCCATTCCTTGTCCCAGCTTCTGCCAACCTTGCAGTTCGAAAGCATGTACAAAATTGCAAGTAGAAAAATAGGGACCCCTTTAGTGGGAAGGTAACCGTGTTCTGTGCACCTTCGGTGTTTAGTCCTGCCGGCCACATGACCACGGGGACACTTTTGGATAGCACTGGCTCTTTGGCTTTGAAACGGAGATGAGCACCACCCCATAGAGCCAGAAACGACTAGCACGCATGTGCGAGGGGAACCTTTTAGAATGGACTGGAGTGGAGAGTGGAGTGGAGTGGAGTGGAGTGGAAGGGAAGGGAAGGGAAGGGAAGAGTAGAGTAGAGTAGAGTAGAGTAGAGTAGAGTAGAGTAGGGGAGGGGAGGGGAGGGGAGGGGAGAAGAGAAGAGAAGGAGCAGAGCAGAACAGAGCAGGAATAGGAATAGGAATAGGAATAGGAATAGGAATAGGAATAGAGCTCCCAGAGTTGAAGTCCATAAGTCTTAAAGTTGTCAAGGTTGGAGACTCCTAGAATAGAATATTCTTAGTTTCCTCCATAAGAATCATGCAGCCACATCCTTCCCCAGCAAACTACTAATTGCAGATTGGTTGCACCTGCAACTAAAGAGTTTCCACAGCTGGAGACCATAGACTCCTAGAAACCCCAGGGCTAGAAGGGATCTTGCAGGTCCTATAGGGAGTCATCATCTCAATTAGGAAGCAACTGCTACAGGTGTGGGATCTTTCTGTTTCCTGAACTCCCTTCCTAAAAAAAAGGAAATATTTGATTTTCCTGGGGAAGGAGAAGCCAAGCTCCACTGGGACACCACTGGACGTTGTCCTGCTGGACAGGAAAGCTCAAAAAACCAGCTGTCCTCCATTTGTAGAAGGACCTTCAGGAGTTCTAGGGCTTGTTCTGTCCCGCTTGTTCACAAGGTAAGCTTGTTCCTGTCTCTGAAATGGGAGGGAAAAGAGTTATTGTTACAAGGGGCTGGGAAATAGAAAACTCACTTTTTTTTTTACAGTGCCATTGTAACTTTGGTTCCTAAACAAATGATTGTAAGTCAAAGACTTTGTTTTTTTGGCCTTTGTCCCCATTCCCTACCCCCAGACTCCTGTGCAATGAAGTAATAGAATTAACAGAATAACAGAGTTGGATGGGACCTTGGAGGTCTTCTAGTCCAACCCCCTGCTCAAGCAGGAGACCCTATACCATTTCAGACAAATGGTGGTCCAGTCTCTTCTTAAAAGCCTCCAGTGATAGAGCAGCCACAACTTCTGAAGTCATTAGATCAAGTTCAGTTCAAGAGATTTTTAATGGATGATTAAAGAGAAACAAATATTGAAAGGAATGGAGTTTTAACGAGACTCTTAATGTAGCCACCTCATTTTTTTTCTGCTTTGCAAGGAAGCCTAATAAAAAAACAAAGTGAATTCAGTGGCAGTTGAGGTTAACAATTGCAGCTTTTTTTAACCCAGGAAAAACCTTAAGTAATGTGTTTTTTTTTCAGTCCACACTAGGTGGCGTATTTGTCTTGCATTTTATGTGGATTATGTACATTTAACATAATAGATCCAATTTTTCTGTGGCATGTTCTTACAAAGCTTAAGATTTCTTATGGAAAGAAATAGTTTAACATACATCTAGGCCAGGGTTGTCTGTCTTGGAATAATGGTAAAAGAGTTAATTTAAGAGACTTTAACTTTTTTAAAAAAAATCTAGAAGTAGAACTAGTATGAAACATGGGAATTTCACACTTGTTTTACAATAGTTCGCAGTGACTTTCTCACCCCCTCCCCAAACCTTCTAGAGGTTCAACATTGCAGAAGAAAAACTCAGAAAAACGGAAAAAAAGAAAAGCTGATCTCAACCAGCCTTCTTAATATGTTTGGAAAGATGCTACCTTCGGTCATTATTAAAATAATAAATTCAGGATAAAAAAATCTAATAAAATACTTCCGTATTGGGATACTATAGATTCAGTTTATGATAGTTCAGGAATGGAATGGAATGGAATAAGAATCGAATGGAATGGGAATAGGAATAGAATTGGAGTAGAATAAAATAAACAGAGTTGGAAGTAAATCTTCGAGGTCTTGTAGTCCAACTCCCTCTACCATTTCAGACAAATGGTTATCCAATCTCTTCTTAAAAACTTCCAGTGTTGGAGCATTCACAACTCCTGGAGGCAAGTTGTTCCACTGATTAATTGTTCTAACTGTTAGGAAATTTCTCCTTGGTTTTAGGTTGCTTCTCTCCTTGTTTAGTTTCCATCCATTGCTTCTTGTCCTGCCCTCAGGGGCTTTGGAGAATTATTTGACCCCACTTCTTTGTGGCAGCCCCTGAGATACTGGAACACTGCTATCCTGTTTCCCCTAGTCCTTATTTTTATTAATCTAAAGATAAAGCTTCGCCTTGCACATCTCCGTTACAAAGCCGAAGAGCCAGAGCTGTCCAAAGACGTCTCCATGGTCATGTGGCCGGCATGACTAAACCGCCTTTGAAGGCACATAGAGGAACGCTGTTCGCTTCCCACCAAAGTGGTCCCTATTTTTCTACTTGCATTTTTTACATGCTTTCGAACTGCTAGGTCAGCAGAAGCTGGGATAAGTAACGGGAGCACACGCCATTATGCAGCGCTGAGGATTCGAACTTCTGAACTGCTGACCTTTCTCATCAACAAGCTCAGCATCTTAGCACTGAGCCACTACGTCCCTTATTAAACTAGACGTACCTAATTCTAGCAACTGTTCTTTATATGTTTTAGGAGACTGCTGGCATTTTCCTATAATACCACGAAATAATATTGCATATCATAGACTATAGAAGAGAAGTTGGAAATTTGCCTTTGTTCTTTTTTAAATTTCTGCTTTGCAACCCTGTGTTCCTTACTACTTTAGGAACCGTTCCAAATTTTTCTATTTAATCGTTGTTGAAATCTTGTCTTGTCACTTCTCTACATAGTTCCCAAGTGGGCTGAATCAGGCACTGGGTCATCTCCCAAATTTAATTCCTGAGTTGTTGTTTAATTGCAGAACCTGCAATTCAACTTGAAGAACTGTTAATCGGCTTGTTTCGCAACAGAAGAACCTGCTCAACAAAAAGTAAGCAAATATTTATGATTTGAAGAACCCACTGTCTGATAAATGTTGCTTTCTTGCTTTATTTTAATTCTAGTTCATTTTCTAAAAATGTATTTTGCAATTATATGTACCTAAATTGCATAGCTAACAGTCTGTAGAGATTCTCAGTCATCCAGGTCATAGTTGTCCCAAAGGTGCTTTTTATCCCCAGGGATGAACATTTGGGATGAACACCCTTCAAATTGTGTGGGAGTAGGAATGGATTTCCAGAAAAATTGTGGATTACAGGAATCATTAGCACCACTCAGGGGACCCTGAGGACACAGACAAACCTCCAAGTGGCCTCAAGGACTCTCTAAAAGGATGCAAATGACCAGTGGTCTGCAAGGAATATCAATCCTTCCATTCCCCATTATTCAATCAGAACTGAAGAAACTTCTTGAAGGAGAAGCAAAACATCTTCCAAAAAAACCCCAAGAATGTCCAGTTGCCTCCTAAAAAAACCACCTTTGGGACAACCATGACTTGGATCAGGGGTGTCAAACTCTGGGGTGTCATTGAGGGCCACATCAGAGCTGAGGTTGACCTCAGAGGGCCAGGTGGGAGAGGCCAGTTTGATGCCAGTCGCTGGGTGTGGCCGACTGCATGGGCGTCGCCAGCTTGACACCATTCCCCAAACTGCTGGCATGTTGCCCCTTCTCATCGGGTAGACCAGGATGAAGACACACTGTTCTGACCCAAACCTGGTTCCAAGAGAGCAAACATAAGACAAGGGCAACAGCACAACCTTTTAATGTTTCATCTATGAATCCTGTTTTTTCACATATAAAAGTCTGCTTCCAACTAATTAGCTCCGACAAGAAAGAGCCTTGCCAAGTTTTTGCAAGGCTGCCAAAAAACAACAGATAAGTAATAGTTTACAACACAAGTCTTCGAATACCAACTGTAATGTCCACGAGGCTGAGTTTCAAAATGTCTTTGCTTCCTGCAAAGAACATTCACTGCACAGCTGCCTTTTATCTTCTTGAAGGAGGGGCCATTACCTTGCAGCTTTACTCCCGAGTCACCCGTGCTGTTGTAGCTGCTTTTTCCTGCGAGCAATCCTGCGTGCACGTGCACTTGGCACAGGCTCCTCGGGAACCTCCTCATCGCTGCTGCCAGCCCCCACAATCTCTGAAGGCAGCAGTTCACTCCCTAATGGTCCTGGCCCCTCATCTGAGTCTTTGCTCTCTTCAGCAGTCCACTAACCACAATGCACACTGGCCCAATCTTTCCTCTTCACATTGGGTAGACCAGACCAAAGCCACATGGGCTCCTCCCTTACATTTTCCAGGCCAGCTCTGTGGGCTGAATCCAACCACATTGTGGCACCCCTGACCTGGATGATGGTGAATCTCCATAGACTTTTAAAAAGGGGACGTGCAAATTATGGAGGGGATTTCATACTGTTCCTCCAGGATTATTATATACGACAGATCCACATAAGCCTGGTTGAAGCCATTTTGATTTTATTAACGTAAGCACAGCAAAGTCAAACACGGAATATCCTGCTTTTTATGGTACAGCTTTTTATATGTAGCAATTCAGTTCCCAATAACAAAACACAGATGTTGGAAGGGATGATTCAAACCAAAGGCTAAGGGAGAAGTGGGGGGGAATGAGTAGAATTTGAGAATTTGTGTGGGAATCACGCTTCCCACCCCCCAAGTATATACTGGAACCAGCTCGGATAACCAGTGGAGGGCACATTCATATCAAAGCTTTGTTATTTTTCATCTTAAATATGCCTACACATCACATGTTCCAGAACTGAGTTTCTCATGTATGAAATTTGAAACATCCTGTTGTAAATTTCAAATGCATCCACAAAGCCAAATATACAATGCCTTTCATAGGATTTGACAATGTTGCTAACTAGGACATCTTTCCAAGTGCAAAAATCTAAAACGAAACTCACTGAAATAATACAGTACAAATGTTTATTTTTCTCCCTCCGGGATCAAAAATCAATACTTCAGGATCGGAGGGGAAAGAATAGCAGCAGCTCAACCAATAAACCGAGCCATTAATTCCGTCTGCCTTCATGGGGTTCTTGTTTATCAATTCATAGTGTTTTTGTTTTGATCGGTATAAATCAATTTTATTATTTCCTTTCGTTGCTTTCTCCTTGTATCCTGAACAATCTGAAAGCAAGTAGCAAAATGCTTTTGGCAAAATACTTTTTTTTTTGAGTCAGATAGATAGATGTTCTAATGTATTAATCAAAAGAATGGAATGATATTTATTTATTGTGCATATAACATGTACATATGCACAAATTTCATAGCATTTTAACGGCCCTCCATTTGGAACTGATAAATGTTACAATGGTAAACCATGACTGAACAAATTGAAACGGGTTTCTCCTAATTTAAATTTTAATGAGTAGAAAGTTGGAGAGTAACAATGAACTAATCGAATTCTTGTGATGTAGACATATGTTTTAGAATTAATATATATGCTAAAAAGAACTGGCTAGCTTCATGGTTTTATTTTTTGTTCATTGTGTCATGGGGATACTGTTCCATCTCTTTCTCTGACTTGGCCAAACTGACTTTTCAACTTTTATTCAATTTTCTAAGCCTTTTATTTTGATGTCGTGGCTTTTTTTTTTCTCTGACAAGAGCTGAACTACAAAGTAGCCAATCACAGTTTAACTTAGAAAAATCAAGTAATTAGCTTGCATGTATGGACAATAGACCTCTAACTAATTGGATTTGGAAGCCAAAGGTGAGAACGTAGCATGTTTCTGCAAACTTTTTAACACAGCCGCATTTTCTCCTAGGAAAGGACACGGTTGCCTTAAAAGGTTATAGTAGCTGCAATACAGGTAGTCCTTGACTTATGACTGCAATTGAGCCCACAATTTTCTGTTTCTAAGTGAGACATTTGATAAGTGAGTTTTGTCCCATTTTACATCATAAATACGAGTTAGTTGTCAGGCATCTGAGTTTTGATCACGTGACTGTGAGGACGCTGCAATGGTCGTAAGTATGAAAAACGGTCATGTCACTTTTCCCAGTGCCATTGTAAATTTGAATGGACACTAAATGAATCATTGTAAGTTGAGGGTCATCTCTATTCACACCTTCTGACATTCAAAGCATTTATTTGCCCAGGGTGAATGTCCAACTTCTATGTTTTTTCCCCTACTGAAATTAATGCAAAACCCAGAAAGTAAGAAATTAGATTCGTGGTGATCAGAAAACATGTTTAGAACAGAATAAATTAACAGGAGGCATCGAAATATATATACATATATACACATACACATACACACACATACACGTAAAACTTGGTTCTAATGGAAATAGAACATGGCAGATAACTTTAAAAAAAATATGTGGTCTCAATTCCATAACAGGATCCAAGAATTCAGCTAGCAAGGTGGCAATAATGTTTTTAGTTTCTTCTTAAAGTTGTCCCAATCTACCAAGCTCTTGTGATGGCTTTAAATTACTGTTAACTGTATTGGGTTGTACACAGGGCTGGGATGCTACCGGTTTGCACAGGTTCAGGCGAACCGGTTGTTAATTTTATGGCCAGTTTGGTGAACCAGCAAATCCCACCCCTGGCTGGCCCCATCCACCTTGCCCCACTCTTTCCAGGAGTCCCCAGGCAGCCCATTTTGGATCACAGGTAAGTGCAAGGTCCATGTGGAGGCTCATGGGGTGGGCGAAAAGTGGGCCTCCTGGAAGGTCAGAAATGTTTCTGGCCTCCAGAGAGCCTCTGGAGCCCGGGGAAGGCGATAACAGCTTCCCAGAGGCTCGAGGAAAGCCTCCAGAGCCAGGGGAGGTGAAAAACGGGCCTTATGGAAGTTCCGGAAGGCTGGAAACAGGCCCGTTTCCGGCCTCCAGAGCCCAGGGAGGGTGAAAATGCCCCCTGTGGCCCATTTTTTTTCTCCCAGGGTGGTGCAGGGGGCCAACTAGGCCATGCCCACCATGGTCACACCCACCCAGCAACCGGGCAGAGAACCAGTTGTTAAATTATTTGAAGCCCATCCTTGGTTATATAAATAGATAATTCTATTTGTATAACCGGGGATGGGCTTCAAATAATTTAACAATTATCTGTATATCCACTAGCTGGAAGCCAAGACAAAGAGAAGCTGCCATTGTGTGTTTTTCCAGACCAAAAAAAAAATGGGCTCTTTATAAAATCCAGCATCTCTTGTGAGCTTTTATGGTAGATTTAGGGAAATCCACCAAACAGATTTTTTAAGATTTATTTATGGGCAACGGGTTATAATAACACCCCAATGCCAGCTGCTCAAGATTATGATTCCTTCAAATTTCATATCCCCGATGAACAAAATTCTGATGGAAATGAAAATGTTTTTGAAATTGGTAAAATTGTCTTAAGGTGGGAACAAAAACAAAAATTGGAGTGATTTCTCCTATGGTCTTTTGTAACAAAAATAATTTCTGCTGCACCATTATTAATCCAGAGAAAGGTACTCTTATTTCATCTGATATATCCTCCAGGTTATTTACAAAGCAATAGCTGGTTTTTCGAGACATCCCTAGTTTTAATTTACTCGTTTCTGATGCAGAATTGTAAAAGAAGGTACGCAAAACAATTCCAGTACCTTGTAAGGCACTAATTTCTGATGTGAAAGGGGGCAGCTAGGCTGCTACAATGATTAAGGCCAGAGAGAGGACGGACAGAATCCTTGGGTGGAGATGAGGACGCAATACTGTGTTCTGGTTGCTAAAAATCCCTTTATACCACAATGCAATGGGGAAATGCAACAGGGAGGCTTAATCTGGGATAAATCAGGCTGAGGATGATGTGTTTGGATGCTCCCCGTGAAAATAAAGTTGGCTTGTGTTCCTACAACAAGCTAATTCAAGCTGCAATCTTTGGTCCTTCAGAGAGCATTTCTGGAGTTACAAGGTGTGTTTGTGTGTGTTTGCTTTGATTTCCTTTCCAAAGTAGGGGTAAAAGCTTTATAGGCACATCACTCGCATTCCCTGCTCCGCCCACTTCTACGATCTATGGGGCAGTCACATTTGAGCTGCAAAAATGGAGTCGGCCACCAGAGGGTAGCAAAGGGGTTGCGGTAACTCGTGGCCACCCGCTAACAATCCTTTGCAGGTTTGCAGTCCGGGTCTGCAAGCCAAAGAGGTATGCTGAGAGTTGATCAAGGTCAACCCCAACTCATGGCCATATCCAAGCAATTTTCTTGTTAAAAATATAGATGTGATTAATAATGTGGACTGCCACCTTTGCGGGCATTTTTGAACCTCTCCAACTAGCTTCCAGTCCAAGGATTTTGTACTCCCATCCAAGGTAGCAAAAAAAGTTTCTCTAGGAGGGTGTAGATGCCACCAAGTGCTTGCAGGGGGGGGGGGGATCTGTATTTTTTAATCTCGAGAAAGAAGAGATTAATAATTCCTTTCTCCCTACTTTTGCTCTGCCAGCAGAGCTTTCTCAGAATTGGATCTTTTCTCTTTTTTCAATCTTCCTCTTTTTCAAAGAAGTTTTGCAGTTTCCCTCACTCCATCATGGCCTACCCACATGTTCATAAAGGTCCCCTCTGGTCCTTCAAAGAGACTTTCTTGGGACTGCGGTCCCCGTAAAAGGAGCAGGAGATGAGAAATGTTCCTACTTCCTTAAGTCGCCTTGCCTTAGCAAACCAAAGTCAATGGAAACCCCTGTTGTCTGGGGAGAAGAAAGATTTAGCTTAGTCTTCTTGTACCACACTTTCCCACATTGGTTTTGTTTTCTACACAGTTCCTTGAACAAGCCGCCAACGCAATATTTTTGTCTTTAGGGTTAGATTCTGGGCAAAAATTAATTGATTTTGTTGGCTGTTTAAAGTAAGGCTGTGAAGAGCCTTTGAAGAAGCTGCTTTGGAACCTCTAAGCCTTTTAAAGCAGCCAGCTCTTTGTCCAAATTTCCCCACAGCTAGGATAAGACAAGTCAAGATGGCATCCATGATGGAGCAATTGAAACTCTGCCCTTTGTTATGCGTTATGCACATATGGCTTCTATCACTTGTCTGTGATCACCATACTGAATTTTCTTTAAACCACTTTCTTTAAAGCATACCAGAGTATGCTTCCAGATGATGCTTTTCCACTTCATTGGGGATGGTGGTGTGGGAGGGAGGAAATCTACGTAGCTGTGTGCACCTATGCAGGTAGATTCCTAAGCAATGACAATTCTTGTGGAGGTGGGAATGGCCAATGTAACAATTTGGGGTGGGGCGGGAAGGGGGGGGAAAGCAGCTTTGCACATTTGTCAAAGGATTTGCACATCTGTAGTGTTAGTTAAAAAAGAAAAGCACCCCCCCCAAAAAGATCACTGGAGGAAAATTAATAAATACAGCGGGACACAAAATAAAAAACGGGATGAATTCTGCAAGAGCGGCAGTATGAAATCTATTGCAGCAAAACAATGACTCATCCAGGGCAGCCTGGAAACAAACAAATTTTTACCCTTTTTGAATTTCTCTAGGCAAATATCTCCTTTGCCAGATTCAACCCAGGGGGAGAAAATATGAAGTATAGCTAGAAACGTGGTGGTAGAGAAGAAGCACGCGTATCGGAATATCCGTTCATTTAAAATGGGTGTGTCATATGAGAAAGGCTCCGTGCTTAAGTTTCGTAGTTAAGCAACCTGGGGTAATCCTGGAATCAACTCGGTTGCCTCTTTGGGTCAGTTGGTTTTTCAGATGCTCCTCACCATGAAAGTGCCAGGCACATGCGAGGCCACGATGCATCCGCTCTTCACCAGGAAGTGCCAGGCACATGCGAGACCCAAGGAATGAGAGGGTACTGACTCCCTGGCACAGTGTACATGTACAGTATTGGGTAGAAATCATCACGCATGAAAATAAAGATCTTGACGGGCCTCTGAGAAGACATCACTACGGATTCTCCTTCCCCACAGTCCATTTAATCTCTGAGACCAGGGCCCTGCCCTTGATTTGGAGTTTAAAAAAAGAAAAGAAAAAGACCAAAAAAAACCCCCTTCGTTAAGTGCCTTAAAGTTGATATTATCGAGCCCAATTTTGTATTTTCAGTCGTTCAAAAAAGGTATCGTATAGATATATACAAAACTGACCCCAACCAGCGAGGCCTCCTTTTCGCAAACCAAACCTTTCAGGATTCTCTTTTTTTAAAAAAAAATACCAGTGTTTGTTTGTAGAATGTGCTTTAAAATCCAAAAGTCCCAATTCTCAGGCTCGGTTGAGGAGCGTTGTCCTAAAAACAAAAAGATAAAAGGTTACTATCAGGGGTCTTCTCTTACATGGCAGTAGCTAAAAAAGCGAATGCAATCCTTGGTTGTATGAGCAGAGGCATAGAAT
>NC_142012.1:81737240-81797240 GCF_049901735.1 Notechis scutatus
TCACCAGGCTCAAGGTTGACTCAGCCTTCCATCTAAGTGCCATTGCTTTCTTTCTTTCTTTCTTCCTTCCTTCCTTCCTTCCTTCCTTCCTTCCTTCCTTCCTTCCTTCCTTCCTTCGGTTGAACTCAGTCTTCCATCTTTCCAAGGTGGGTAAAACAAGGACCCAGATTGTTGGGGGCCAGAGGCTGACTCTGTAAACCACTTAGAGAGGGCTGGAAAAATACTGTGAAGCAGTATATAAGTCTAAGTGCTATTGCTATTTATCGTACATCGCAAAAGGCTGCTTACCTTGAAGTTGATTTGTCCATTCGGCAAGTGGTTGGTGTGTATCTTATGCAGGAAGTAGATGTCTTTAATGAAAAGGTTGAAAACAGGGATGACAATTTTCTCCCGGCTGCTGTGCGCCATCTGGGATCTCTGAGCTGCCCCTTGAAGAGCCGTCCGATAGTTACAAAAGTTGCTTGAGGGATCCATGTGGTGCTGTTTCAAAAGAATGATAAGAAGTAGCGGCTTAATGTCTGTGGAGGTTCTCAGTTGTCCGGCTCATGGTTGACCCCAAGGCACTTTTCCCCAAAGGCAACTGGACTTTGTTTTCCCTTGAAGATGTTTCGCTTCTCATCCAGGAAGCTTCTCATCTTGAAGCTTCTTCAGAAGGATTGAGAAAAAGCTGAAGAAGCTTCTTGGATGAGATGGGAAACGGGAAAATACTATTACGTACATTCTTATATAATATTTTCAAATCAGTATGTAGATGAATAGATCAGAAGTTGAAAGATGATTGTATTATGTACATTTAAATAATGTTATTACGGTTATTAGTAATGGGTATTAAAATACTGAATAATTACATGATGAAGAATTATATACATGATGTTGCAAATACTACAATGCTAACAACTTTAATCGTAATATTTATAATGTTACTATAATGATATGGGTATGATTAATGTAATTTATACAAAATCCCAAGGGAGGATTCTAACACAGCAGTAGGCTAGCACCAAATTTAAAACAGAAATGGCTGTGAAAGCCTGACTCACAGACAAACACAATACAGAAGCCTGATTGATGATGGCAGATGAGATTCTGCCGAAACGTTGCTACAACTTTAAAAGCACAACTACAATGACGTGGGAAAATACCCGAACAAAGCTGAATGCCATACATGTAAGTACCCGCGAAAACTTAAGAAAACAAATATACATATATACATACACATACACACACACACACACACACACACACACACCAAAAAAAGAAAGGAAGAAAGAAAAACCAGAAAGTCCAGTTGCCCCTTTTGTTAAATCCTGAATATCACTAGATGGCAGGCTTTCATGAGATATGATTTTTAAAAAATGAAAAGTAATGAAAAGTAATAGAGGTGGATTATGAGCGACCACCTCATTGTCTTTCAAATACTATCAGCTCCACCCAGTGTGTGAAAATTGTTGCAGGTGGAAGAGGAGCCTTCTAGCATGATATGGAAGGTTTCCCTCTTCAAACGGATGAAAGTGTGTGTGTGTGTGTGTGTGTGTGTGTGTGTGTGTGTACACACTAAGAATGACAGACTTTTAGCCAATCGGTACACACCTGCTTGAATGCCTGATGACAACGGAAGATATTCTTTATATCCAGTTTGATTGAAATTTGATTGATTTTAAGATTTGGAAGGAAGAACTTATTCATTACTTTTTCATGCTTGTTCTGTTATTCTCCCTAACTCTGAGCAGGGAACTTTAGTTAAGTCCAACTCTTATGCTGCTGTATTCTGGCTTGTAATTGCTTTTTTTAAAAAAAGTGAAATGAAAATAATCTGTTGAGTGAAAAATGTTTGACCCAATGCAGCGCAAGCTATGACATATTTACCTCTAAAACATCAAATTTGGCTGTTTTCACTTTGGACCATGTTTTCTTTAGTCGGGCAACGGGACTCAAATTCATGCCAGCTGCAAAAAAGAGAAAGAAATAAAGGGAGAGAGGGAGAAAGAGATAGGGGGAGAGAAAGCAAAGGAAAAAGGAGAGAAAGAAAAGATAGGGAGGGAGGGAGAGAGACAGAGAAAGAAAGAAAAGGAAGGAAGGAAGACAGGAAAGAAAGAAAAAGAAAGAAGGAAGAAAAAAAGAGAATGGAAGAAAGATGGAAACAGAGAAGGGGAAAAGGAGAAGGAAAAAGGAAAAGGAAAGAAAAGAGAGAGGGAGGAGGAAGAGAGAAAGAAAGGAAGGAAAGAAAGAAGAAAAAGAAGGAAGGAAAAGAAAGAGAAAAAGAAAGAGAGAGAAAGGGAGAGAAACAGAGAGCAGGAAAAAGGGAAAGGGAGAAGAAGGAAAAAAGAAATAAAAGGATTTTTAAATACTTTGTCATGCATTTCAAACGCGTTTCTAGCAACGATGGGCTTTCATAAAACTTCACTCGGGACTCTCTTGACTCATTGTCAAAGGGCAGCTTGTGCAGGCATGTGGGTTGTCCCAAGCACATTAAATGTTCAGGAGCCAAAATGGGCCAAAATGTTCTGAACCCCCTCGCTTCTTCCTTCTATAATTCCTCCAAGCCACCTTGAGGTGTTAAGCATTGCCATGCTAATTAAATTAAATCGTATTCTTTCAAGTCGATGCCCCCGATCCTCCTATAAGGTTTTGGTAAATCTCCTGTGTCTTCCTGGCTTTCTTTCTTTCTTGCGTGCATCATCATCTGTTTTACAGCGACGATAACTTTGCCTCTGAATCCCTGCGTTGAGCACATCCTGCCCTCCAAAGTGTGTCAGAACTTAAAAGGAAAGTGCTTTAGATCTGAGGCATCCTTGGTGCTCTCTTGAGCTTGCTTGTTTCCTTGCAAATGTTTCATTACCCAACTAGGTAACATCATCAGTGCTAGGAAGGAGTGCCAGATCTACCATTCTAATTGATTTATATCGCTTCCCATTTCCCAACCTGTTGACGTGCAAACATTAAAAAGATCTATTCCCAACCTAGCACTAGTTTCTACCTGCATATGTGGGACTTGCCACAAAATGCAGAGCTCAGATTTTGTGTGTGTCTCTCTCTCTCAGTTTGCAAATGTGCATGTTTTACGTCTATGAGAGAGAGAGAGAGAACAGTTGGTGTGCATGTATAGCAGAGGTGGCATTCAGCAGCTTCTGACCAGTTCTGGAGATCCACTGGTGGATATTTTAAGTAGTTTGGAGAACCGGCGAATCCCACCTCTGACTGGCCTCGCCAACCCCATCTATTCTCCACCTCCCGAGTCCCAGCTGATCGGCTGGGTCTTCTTTGGTTGCCCTGTACAGGAGAAGGGAGCTGGAAAGCAGGTTAGTGGGGTGGGAAGGGAATGGAGATTTTGCAATATCCTTCCCTTGCCACGCCCACCAAGCCATGCCACACCCATGGAACTGGTAGTAAATATTTTGAACCCCACCACTGATGTATGGGGATCATTACACAGGATCAGTTAATCATAGAGGTGCAGAGCAGTTAATATTAGTAGGAGATTACACCAATGTGCTAAATCACTGACTTTGCAATCTCAGGCCAAGTTTTTAATCTCCTCAACTCTCATTTTTGACTGATGCAGTCATGCCCCCAGAGACCTTACTCACAAATAATGGCCATCATGGAGTTGAAATTCCCAATGTTGAAGCATTCTCTTGCCACATCAATGAAAAACTCCACGATTCTTGTTCGCTGTTTTTTCTTCACCACCTGAAACATTAAAAGGATGTGTGGTGAGAAGAGGGAACTGTACTAACATCACAGCAATAATAAACCAGTGGCAGAGCCAACACATTTGTTGGAAAATCGATGGGATGAATTCCATTTTTTTTCACGGAAGTCTTCATGGTTAGGCAGGGGAGGGGGTTTCCCCTTTTTTTTTTAGGAGAACAGGAACCGTTTTTTTTTTTGTTTGAATGTTTCAAATCCTAATATATGTCTACTTAGTTGGTACGAAAAGGGAATAAAGAAAACCAAAATACGACAGGTGCATGTTGAGTCCTTAAGTGCTAAATGATTTCCTACTTTATGTGTTCTGGGTCTGACAGGTGACTTAAGTGCTTTCGGTGAATTCTAGTTCAATAATTTAAATAATTATAAAAATAAAAAAAAAAAAAAAAAGTTGAGGGGGGGGGGGGGGGGGGGGGGGGTCCTTTTCTAATCAAGACAAGAAATGCCTCTATTGAGCTAAATACTGAAAAGCATTTAAATTTTCTAGCTTTTGATAGAAACTGCCAAATATGTTGTCCTGGTTCTAAAAAGGGAAGATTGCTTTGATCCTGTAGAGTTTTGATTTGACACCGAGAAGCCATAATCCAACTTTTTTAGTGTCATACTTGATGCAGAACATATTCTACCCTAAAACAAAACATCCTTCACTTCAAATATGCAAATAAATGAGACCAATAAGCTTAAAAGCTGATTTGATTCCACTTAATTACAACCACTGTTGAATTCAAGTTTGGATTATCTCCTGATTACATATTTTATTACACCGATCCCACAAGGACTTTGAGATATTTCCTCCCAACAACACTCTTAGGTCAACAATGACAATTATCCTTTAATATACCGAGATGCTTTTCTGCATAAAATATGGGCAATCGACCCAGAGCGAGCCACACAATGCATTTCATATCTGACTATGCAGTACTTGGTTGTTTGGAGGTCTCTGATAACCAGAGACTGTCCAAATTAATCAATATAATGCAGGGATATCTGCAACAAACTTAATTTTTTTTCTCTGCTGTTTTGATTTTGAAGATTGTGGTTTGTGTGTAGGGTGTTAAGAGCCAAGGCAACATTCTACTGCCCCATCTATATCCAAAGCAAGGAAATGCTATGTGTCACGTTGATGACATTTTCCCCTGAATCTCAAAAGGTTCTCCATCTGTGGTTCAATATTGGTGTTGAAAAGTAGAGGGGATTAAAACCAAAGCTAGTGGATTTCCTTGGGATTGAGCTGAAACTGGCTCTTGTTCCTTTTTTTGTGTGTTACACGAGAGCTAAAATCTCAAACCATAAAGAGATTTTTGCCCATTGCAGATGTAGTCAATGGATCTGATATAGCCTTGTCAATCTATCGGTGTGATAACCTTGTGATTATGTCAAGAGGACTTCAATTCCCAGAGGTGACCACCAACCATCAATCAATAACTCCTACTCTTTGGGTTGCAAGGGGGCAGAGAAAGGAACAAGAGCCTGAAAATCCAGCCTGGTACCATGTTCTAGAGACGAGCATCATTGAATAATTGGATGTTGGGGCCAAACAACCACACCCACTTGTGAAGAGTTCAAAACAGGGTGGTAAAACAAAAAAGGAAGTTTTATTTTTCTATGTCTTTTTTGTAGCAATCTTCCCAAACTTTGCACCTGGACCAGAAAACATAAAATAATAGGGTTGGAAGGGACCTTGGAGGTCTTCTAATCCAACCCCCTGCTCAAGCAGGAGACCCTAGACCAGACCAGACCAGACTAGATGTGGTTCAACACCATTCAAAGGGAATCGGACTATGACCTTTTGTGCCTACGTAAAGACTCCAGACTAGTTACCTGCTTGATGCCTCCCCCTGCCCCAAGCCAGTCTCTCTCCGACAATGGAATTGTTTTGAGGTTGTCCCACCTGCACTAAATTTGGAGAGCCTCTGGGTGGGAAAAAGATCATGAATGCCATCATAGGTCCAGGACTCTCATAAGAGTTGCACCCTCTCTAACTTTATTCCAACAATGACTATTCAATAGGACAACCCAGATTTTTCATTTCCAGGACTCTTCCTCCCAAGTTTTCGTCCTGAATTGTAATTTTGCCTATCTTTTTTTTTTTTTGGGGGGGGGGGGATGTAGCTTCTTGAAAGCTATTCCTTGCTGTGTTTGTTTATTACATTCCCTGTTAATAGATTGTGGCTGACTTGGCTTTTAAGAGCTAAACTTATATTTTCTGCAGAGTTGTTTACAAGATGCAGTTACGCTAAGATATTTTGCTTTGCTCTGACAGATTTCTAAAAGGAAAAAAAATGCTTACATAGTAGAGTCCTCTAAGGGATTTCTTTCTATAAATAAAGGTTCTGTTGCATGATTCTATCTGGCCCTTTTTGGAAACAAAACAAACTCCAACTGTTTTTACTGGCATGCTTCTCCCCTGATCAAATGGCCTCCAAACTGATTTGTTGCTTTTCATTTTCCTATTGGTTGTTGACATGAGTTAGACATTCCAGATGGTTTTTTGGGTGCCAATCTATGTTTTTAATCATTTATTTATTTTTAATAGAGAGGAATTATTTCTCTGCATTTTTAATACAGAGGACCTATTGGGTCTGTCAGTTGTACTTCTACAGGTAAACTCGAAAAATTAGAATATCGTGCAAAAGTTCATTCATTTCAGTAATGCAACTTAAAAGGTGAACCTAATATATGAGATAGACTCATTGCATGCAAAGCAAGATAGTTCAAGCTGTGATTTGCCATAATTGAGATGATTATGGCTTACAGCTCATGAAAACCCCAAATCCACAATCTCAGAAAATTAGAATATTACATGCAATCAATAAAACAAGGATTGTACATAGAACAATATCGGACCTCTGAAAAGTATAAGCATGCATATGTATTCAGTACTTGGTTTGGGCCCCTTTTGCAGCAATTACTGCCTCAATGTGGCTTGGCATGGAAGCTATCAGCCTGTGGTATTGCTGAGGTATTATGGAAGACCAGGATGCTTCAATAGCAGCCTTCAGCTCTTCTGCATTGTTCGGTCTCATGTCTCTCATCTTTCTCTTGGCAATGCCCCATAGATTCTCTATGGGGTTCAGGTCAGGTGAGTTTGCTGCCCAATCAAGCACAGTAATTCCATGGTCATTGAACCAGGTTTTGGTGCTTTTGGCAGCGTGGGCAGGTGCCAAGTCCTGCTAGAAAATGAAGGCAGCATCCCCATAAAGGTCGTCTGTGGAAGGAAGCATGAAATGCTCAAAAATCTCCTGGTAGGTCGCTGCATTGACCCTGGACTTAATGAAGCACAGTGGACCAACACCAGCAGATGACATGGCTCCCCAAATCAACATAGACTGTGGAAACTTCACACTGGACTTCAAGCATCTTGCAGTGTGTGCCTCTCCATTCTTCCTCCAGACTCTGGGTCCTTGATTTCCAAATGAGATGCAAAAGTTGCTCTCATAAGAAAGGAGGACTTTGGACCACTGAGCAACAGACCAGTTCTGTTTTTCTTTAGCCCAGGTAAGACGCTTCTGATGTTGTTTGTTGTTCAGGAGCGGCTTGACAAGAGGAATACGACATTTGAAGCCCATGTCTAGGATCCGTCTGTGTGTGGTGGCTCTTGATGCACTGACTCCAGCCTCAGTCCACTCCTTGTGAAAGTCCCCAACACTTTTGAATGGCCTTTTCCTGACAATCCTCTCCAGGCTGCAGTCATCCCTGCTGCTTGTGCACCTTTTTCTTCCACACTTTTCCCTTCCACATAACTTTCTATTAATGTGCACTTTGGGAACATCCAACTTCTTTTGCAATTACCTTTTGAGGCTTTCGCTTTTTATGGAGGGTGTCAATGATGGTTTTCTGCACAACTGTCAGGTCAGCAGTCTTTTCCATGATTGTGATTCCTACTGAACCAGACTGAGAGACCATTTAAAGGCTCAGGAACCCTTTGCAGGCGTTATGGCTTAATTAGCTGATTAGAGTGGGACACTTTAAGCCTAGAATATTGAACCTTTTCACAATATTCTAATTTTTTGAGATTGTGGATTTGGGGTTTTCATGAGCTGTAAGCCACAATCATCTCAATTATGACAAATCATGGCTTGAACTATCCTGCTTTGCATGTAATGAGTCTATCTCATATATTAGGTTCACCTTTTAAGTTGCATTACTGAAATAAATGAACTTATGCACGACATTGTAATTTTTTGAGTTTCACCTGTATTCCATGTTCTATTCTATTCTATTATTTTCTGTTCTATTCCTATTCCTATTCCTATTCCTTTCCATTCCATTCTATTCCAGACCCATTTTGTTCAAAATATATACTGTATATCAGGTTTCCACCATTTCAGGGAAGCTGTTCAAGCTAAAGCAGGAATTTGTTGGATGGGCTTAGTGTCTTAACCCCTATTCCCCATGGGACACAATATTTAGAATAGAATAACAGAGTTGGGAGGGACCTTGGAGGTCTAGTCCAACCCCCTAAAAAACTTCCAGTCCATTTATCTATTTAAAGAATTAGTGTGGCAACTTATCTTAAAGACCTAACTCTGGGTAGTTAGCAACAATCTGTTATTCTGTTACTTTATTAATGCACAAACACAAATAATAATGAAATGCCTCTATCAAGAAAACACAGAGGAAAAACTCCGTAACAATCCTATCAATAGACCATCATTATGTTTATGGTTTTTGATGTAGGCTGCCCACAGTCACATGTTGAGATGAGCAGCTGTAGAAATCAAAAATAAAGAATTTGGGGGTAGAACAAATCCTCATGGTGCTTTCCATTTTTGTTTATTATACAGAGCTTTGGAAAGAGGCACCAATTATTCAAAAATGGGAAGCTATTTTTAAAATTGATCTTTGAAAAGAAGCTTTAGTAAAACAAGATCCTTGGTAACTATGGGAACGAAATCACTCTGTACCAAAATATTGTATTTAATGTTCTAACTAGGGGCTTTACGGTTGTGTCTCACCCTCTGACAGAATAGTGTTGCATTCCTCCAATATCTAGAATAAAATAACAGAGTTGGAAGGGACCTTGGAGGTCTTCTAGTCTAACCCCCTGCTTAGGCAGGAAACCCCACACCACTTCAGACAAGTGGTTATCCAATCTCTTCTTAAAAACTTCCAGTATTGGAGCATCCACAACTTCTGGAGGCAAGTTGTTCCACTGATTAATTGTTCTAACTGTTAGGAAATTTCTCCTTGGTTTTAGGTTGCTTCTCTCCTTGATTAGTTTCCACCCATTGCTTCTTGTCCTGCCTTTCAGGTGCTTTGGAGAATAGCTTGACTCCCTCTTCTTTGTGGCAACCCTTGAGATATTGGAAGACTGCTATCATGTCACCCCTAGTCCTTCTCTTCACTAGACTAGACATACCCAATTCCTGCAACCATTCATCATGTGTTTTAGCCTCTAGTCCCCTAATCATATTTGTTGCTCTTCTCTGCATTCTTTTTAGAGTCATAACTGAACTTTTTTACATCGTGGCAACCAAAATTGGATGCAGTATTCCAAGTGTGGCCTTACCAAGGCATGATAAAGTTGGTATTAACACTTCACATGATCTTGATTCTCTCCAGAAGTGGTATTCAGCAGGTTCTGAGCCGTTCTGGAGAACCGGTAGTGGAAATTTTGAATAGTTCGAAGAACCAGCAAATTCCACCTCTAACTGGAGATTTTACAGTATCCTTCCCCAGCCACACCCACCAAGCCACGTCCACAGAACTGGTAGTAAAAAAAATTTGAATCCCACCACTGATTTTCTCCCTCTGTTTATGCAGCCTCGGACTGTGTCGGTTTTTTTGGCAGGTGCCAAAAAATTCCGTCCTGTTAACCCGATCTGGGCAAATCCCCCTCCATCTTTTGGGGGAGGATTTTTTTTGAGAGGTGGGGTTTGGGGGGAGGGGAGATGGGGTACTTCAAATCAGCTTTGATGCCTGGTCACTGGCCCAAAGTCATTGACTTGGTTGCACACAGCGCCATGCTTTAGGCAGGATTAGTGTAGATCTCTTAGTTTCCCAGTTTCAGTTTGGTATTTTTATCTGATAAAGGAGAATATTTGTAGTTCAGAGTTTATATTGAGGGGTCCTGGGTGCTCCCTGAGTTTGGTTGTTTTCTTGCAGATGTTTCATGACCCAACTGGGTCACATCATCAGTGCAAGAAGGGAATGGGGCAGTGATGGAAGAGGGTAACATCGCTACTTGGAAAACAGACAGGTCATGCCTTAACTCTCCACCATGAATCAGGTCTATGAAAGACACAGCAAATGAAAGAAAAGCAGATTTAAGGTTGAAGAGGAGTGTTCAGCTGCCCTCAAAACAGATGCAATGAACTGGTCAGGAGCACATCCATCCCCCAATTTTCTTTCCCCCTGTTGTTCTGACCTAGATTTCCTTTGAAAGCATAAAACACCATTTTATGTCCCGGCAAAACCTCTTTTACAGTTTCATGGCTGTGAATTACATTCATTCACAGCCTGCAAGGCCTCACAAACAGTCTTTCAGGGGAATGTTTATAAACACCCTCCTTATCGCACTTGGAATGTGGCCAGAGAATCAATTGCCAGACGCAGGGCAAGGCCAAACGACACAGAGTCAAACAGAACTTTTCAAAGCTTGAACCGACCAAATGAACTAATTGCTCCCTGCAAAAGCTCACATCCCGTTCGCTCCTCTTTTATGTCCTATGAGAGGGGCCAATCACCTCCGAGATGTGGCCTTACTCCTGAGTTGACCCTGCTTTCTCAGTTGTTCTTGTCTTCTGGTACCCCTGCGCATGCACAGGCTGGGAACCAGTTCCAGAAACTCCCCTGCCTCACTGCTGTCCAAGCCCGAAGGCAGCTGATGACTGCCAGCCTGCTCTGGCCCATCTCTGCCTCCGATGCAGAGCCCTCGTCCGAGCCGTCCTCAGCTTCCAGACCCAGCCAAGGTTCCTCCCCAACCTCCTCACTACTGTCTGACTCAGCTGCCAGCTCCATCAGCCACCAGTGGGCCACAACACCTGTGGGTCCTTACCTTACAAATCTCTGTCGCCACCAACATACTGAGGCAGTTAAACCAATTGTCGTAGGCTTCAAGGTTGTAGGTCTTCGTAACATCGCTTCGGCACTGAAAAATTAAGCACCCACTGTTAGACCCCCGAGTCAAAATAAGGACACCATTGCTTCCAGCAAAGTCATCAGCTCTTCCTCATCAGTAAACCCCACTTAGATTTATGTATAGTTTTTTTTTAAAAAAATAAAACAAAATAAAAATGGATGTCTTCCCAAGTAGCAATCTTTTTTTAGGAGATTCTGAGTGTGCGTGTGATGCAGTGTTAGGATTTTCACAATCCCAATGTGTACCCTATCTATAGGGAGTCCTTGACTTACAACCATTCATGTAGTGATGGTGTTTGAAGTTACAACAGCATGGGGGGGGGAAAGTGATTTATGACCGTTTTTAAGACTTACGGCGATCGTTGCAGCATCCCCATGGACACGTGATCCAAACTTCAAACACTTGGCAACTGGCATGTACTTATGACAGTTGCAGTATCCCGGGGGTGTGTGTGTGTGTCACGTGATTCCCTTTTGTGATCTTCGGACAAGCAAAGTCAATGGGGAAGACAGATTCACTTAACATCCATGTTACTGACTTAACGACTGCAATGACTCAATTAACAAATGAGGCTATAATATCTCCCTCTCTCCCTGCTCTGGTGGTCGGTTCGATATAACTGAGAAAAGAGGTCCTTCAGATAACTGGAGGGAGCCACCACGGAGGAGGCCCTTCTTCTGGGTCCCACCAGATGGACCACTCCTTAGCACAGGGGGACCCACAACCTACCCTGCCTCCCCATTCTGGAGAGTCAGGTAGATGTCACCAGGAAAGGACAGTCCTTCAGATAACCTGTTCCCATGCCATGTAGGGCTTTGTAGGTGGCAACCGGCACCTTGAATAGTATCCAGAAGCAGATTGGCAAGCCAATGCAGCTCCCACAGGAGGGATGATGCCTCTGCACATCTGGATCTTCCCGAAAACATACGAGCCACTGCATTTTGAATCCATTGAGGCTTCTGGATACTTTTCAAGAGCAGTCCCAGGAAGAGCACATTGCAACGGTCAAGACAGGATGTTATTAGGGATTGTGGGTTAATCTTTCTATTTCTCATGTTCCACTTCATCCAAATTTTGAAACTCACCTTGTGGTTATCCAGGGAGTCCACATGACTGACTATCTGCATGAGATCTTCTGGATAAATGTTGCTTACCCTCTCCTAAAACAAGAAAAGATGATCAAGATCCCAGAGGTGTAAAGAAGGCACTGATATAACATTAAGAGGTTATATGCTTTATGTCCCAGAGGTGGGATTCATCCGGTTCTGATCGGTTCTACAAAACCGGTAGCGGAAATTTTGGGTAGTTTGGAGAACCGGCAAATCCCACCTCTGACTGGTCCCGCCAACCCCATCTATTCTCCACCTCCTATTGAGTCCCAGCTGATCGGCTGGGTCTTCTTTGGTTGCCCTGCACAGGAGAATGGAGCTGGAAAGCAGGTTAGTGGGCTGGGGAGGGAATGGGGATCGTGCCATATTCTTGCCCTGCCACGCCCACCAAGCCACGCCCACAGAACTGGTAGTAAAAAAATTTGAATCCCACCACTGTTTTCATCCCAGTGTAAACAACTACCTGTACACTTGGAAATAAACACTGTTTAAAAATTAACATTTTTTCTTTGTTTCATGAGCGTAGCCATTTTTTTCATTCTTATACATATTTGAGCAGTGAAAAGCTGGCCAGTGACAAGCTACACAAAACTTTTAGTTCGCTGTCTGTACTTTCCCATCGTCTTCCTCCCCTCTTGGGAGTAGTCTTTCTGAAACAGCGGGTCTCAAACCGGAACATTTGGCCATGAAACAAAGGGAGGACAAGGGAGGGCTCACTCACCAGTTCGATGTGTGTGAGCTGCTGTGCAAGGACCAGTGGGTCACAGCATACGCTCAGAACGTCCTTCTGGGATGCCTGCGGCTTTGTTTTGAGGACGGCCCCTTTGTCGGTCACCGGTTGGCGAAACTTTTCCCGGATCTCTTGGTACTGATTGCGGGCAGCGAGTGCCATCAGAAGATCTTGTGTCATCTGGCTGATGATCTTCTTGACCGTTCCATTTTCCTAAATCCATAAAACAGAATAATTGATTGAGAAACAGGTAAATTATTCTGGGCATGGCGTTGGACTGGGAGGATCTCCAAGGTCCCGTCCAACTTGGTTATTCTGTACAGGTAGACTCTCCCAACAGCTGTTCCAGTTGCAGTGCTGTTTTTCTACATTTAAGACTTGCCACATTCCCATGGTGTCAACTCGTAAATCATCCCTATGCCTGTTTCCGAGTTGCCATAAGAAGGAGGGGGGGAAAGGCCTGAGGGAGCAGTGTGGCAGATGAAGGCCAGAAGCACATTCCACACTTATCTTGTGGAGATTGTAGCTTAGGCTACTAGATCTTCTGCCTGTGAAAATCTTTCATGGGAGAATGTGATTGATGACACCCAGCCCATGTTGGAGAATCTGATATATGACACAGCCAGGAGGATGGGGGGCAACAGGGTCATAGGTAAATTACATTAGTGCTGGACATGTTGCTCCTAATAAATCTTTTGAATTCTTTTGAAACTTGGCTTGAGGCTCGTGACTGAATTAGGGCAATCGTCGGAACCCTGACACATGGTCATGTGATCAAAATTTGGATGCTTGACCACTGGCATGTATTTACGACAGTGGCAGGGTCCTGAGGTCATGTGCCCCTCCCCCTTTTGGGGACCTTCTGAGAAGGACAGCCAGACTGAACAGCCATGTTGCTAACTTAGCAACTAGAGTGATTCACGTAACAACAGTGAGGACAAAGGTTGTAAAATGGGGACAAAACTCACTTAACAACCATTTTGCTTAGCAATGGAAATCTGGGGCTCAATTGTTGCTGTAGGTAGATAAATAAATTCTGTATAAATATTTTTTGAATGAGTGAGTCTGTCATCTGCACCTCTATAACTGCCTGGTTTGGTTCTGCAACCCAACAAGACAGACACAGACTTAGAGAGTAATTAGGACCACAGAAAAAACAATTACTACCAACTGCCTTCCATGGAGAACCTGTATGCTGCACCAGTCAAAAAAAGGACTGTGAAAATATCTACAAACCCCTCACATCCCAGACATAAACTGTTTCAACTCCCACCCTCAAAACGATGCTATATAGAGCACTGCACACCAGAACAACTAGACACAAGAGGAGTTTTTCCCCCAAAAGCCATCACTCTGCTAAACAAATATTTCCCTCAATGCTGTCCAACTATTTACAAAGTCTGCACTACTATTACTATTAACCTTCTCGTAGCCCCTTATCGCCCATCCCCTCCCACTTGTGACTGTATGACTGTAACTTTGTCGCTTGTATCCTTATGATTTATATTGACTGTTTCCTACTATGATTTGATTATTTATTGTACCCTATGACTATCATTGTGTTAGACCTTCTCATTCTTGACTCTTGACGAATGTATATTTTCTTTTATGTACAGCGAGAGCATTCGCATCAAGACAAATTCCTATGCGTCCAATCACACTTGGCCAATAAAGAATTCTATTCTATTCTATTCTATTCTATTCTATTCTATTCTATTCTATTCTATTCTATTCTATTCTATTCTATTCTATTCTACTCTACCCTACCCTACCCTACCCTACCCTAAAAGGCTGATGAGTTTAGAATTCAATCTCAAGCAAACTTAATTTTTTTTTTATGCCAAATTTGCTTAAGTACACTGCCATTCATCCCTTATGGGTTTTCATCAGTCAGAAATATTCCAAGGCTACAAAATTATTGCTTACATTCTTCCCTGGCGAAGAACTAGTGCTGCATTACATTTATAGCTTTTCTTTATACCCATGGTATATGGGTATATGCTGCCTCAGTCTTTTCTTTTTAAAAATATTTTTATTGTGCATTTTTCCTTAATGTACATAACAGTTCCAATTATACAACGTCATTGTGTACTGGTTATATCAAATCCCTTTTTCCTCCTCATCATATTATACATCCTAGTTAAAACTATCACACTGTCTAATCTCTACATTGTGTTATACATCCAGATTATAACTATTATTTGCTTATTTCTACCATAGAAATAGAGACATTTGGTTAAGTGAATTCTGCTCCGTTTTACCATTTGTCTTCCCATAGTTGTTAAGTGAATCATAGTGCTCAATTTAAAAACAGTAAACAAATCTTCACCGATCCAACTGGTTATCGGTGTAATATGTAGCCCAGCCTAAGTCCTGCTGTAGATATTTCCCACCTGCCATCTTGGAGACAGACCTGGCTTTCCTAATTAGGTCTAACCAGTTATGGTGGCATTGTAACTGGAAGATTAAGGTGCATTCATTCATTCTGGGTCATGTAGATGCCAACTCTTTTTTTGTAACTTAATTGGCATCTCAAAAACACGCTTGATGGACTTTGGTTAAACTGCTTCATCTTGCTTGCATAGGTGTGAATGCTTCTTGCAGTTTAAACGTTTCCATTCAGACCAGAGACTTGAAAGAACAAGCCGATACAATAATGGGTTTCCTTGTTCCTGAAATTTCAGGCATGTCTGCATTTTTGCCTACTTAGACACGAAAAAGAAACAACAATGATCACATTTCATTTTTTTTAAAAATGTAATTTAAAAAAAAGAATAACAAATGGCTATAGTTTCACACCAGGTGTGTCCAACTTTGGCAACTTTAAGACCTGTGGACTTCAACACCCAGAATTCCCCAGCTAGCACGCCTGCTGGCTGGGGAATTCTGGGAGTTGAAATCCCCAAGTATTAAAGTTGCCAAGGTTGGACATCCTTGCTTGACACCAGGAAGGTCAAACTCGCATCATCACGGCAGCGTCATGTGATGTATTGGGACTTTTCCCACCCCGTTTTCTAAACTGGGCATGGCCAGCGCAGGATGCATCCAGCCCACAGGCCGTGAATTTGACAGCCCTGCTTTATACCATCATCTGCTACTTTGGCGCAGAAGACTGTCTCGCTGAAAGAAGGATGGGGCTGGATCAAAACAGTTCGATAGAGCAAGCAAGGCAAGAGACGTTTCTAAAACATCTGATGTGAAATCAAAACAATCCCTGCAAATAATCTATTTATTTTTTTTAAAAAAAACCATCATCTCAAAGAGGAAACATCCACTTCAAACCTTCCCTTATCATGCTAATTTACCACTTGCAACGGCCACACAGATGCATGAATGCATGTGTCAGAATTCCGGAAGTTACCCTCGTTTAAATCATGAGTCTGGAGCCAAACTTCCAAAACTTCAAAAAGGATTTATTGGGAGTAAACATATCCGGCACTGCCTGGGTGTAGCTGACTCTGACGCACATCATTCATTGTCACCCTTGGCTCTGGTTTTGCCCCATCCCCTGGGTGTATCGTAATTCATATTCTCCAATGGGACACATCCATAGCCCAGAGTCATCAATCAGGCTCTCCAGTTAGAATTTTGCATGGCAGAAACTTCGGTCACCTAGTTACTATCTTTGAAAACATTTATGGAATGTACTTTCGATTTCCAACTGCCGCACTGCTCCCCCTCCCTTTCTGTTGGCAACTCTAAAAAGACCATAGAAATATGTTGTGAGTTGACAGAATGAATGAACACATGAATTCTTTATTGGCCAAGTGTGATTAGGCGCACAAGGAATTTGTCTTGGTGCATATGCTCTCAGCATACATAAAAAGAAAAGATACATTTATCAGATGGGAACATTCAACAATGCTGACCCCCTTCCTGCAGCTTTGAAAGTTTAAATTCTCTATATTTCTGCTTCTCTATCTAGTGAGCATTGGCATCTACGTCCCTGTGATTTCTTGAGCATTTGTGGTTTTGTGTGTGTGTGTGTGCATATTCCAGCCAGAGCTAATATTTAGTTTTTGGCTTGTCTAGCATTTTGGTGGGCCAATTGACATTCGTCAGGGTTCCTGAACAATGGCACATTCTCACTGGATTGAGGCTCACTGGATTGAATTGCTTGTGGTTTTAAATGGAAAAGCGCAGAGACCCGGACTAATGGTTTATCTCTCCGACTTTGGAAGTAAGCCTGCGACATTATAGAGTTGGTTTCTCTTCCACAGGGCCACACATGATCCTGAATACGCTGATGAAGGGCTGTGTGATTATTTAGATTTGAAAGCAAAGACGTGGTTTGGGCTATGTTGAGGTATGAAGTTGGCTAGCTTTGAAAACATCACCTTGCTTTGAATCTGAATGCGCAGCATATTCCTAACATGCATCCATCTCCCATTTTAGATAGTTTTCGTGAATTGCAGGACTAGGAACTAGGAGTTTATTACCAAATAAATAAATAAAATGGGCACGGGTTTGTACACTAATCCTGGCCACGTTAGAAGTGGTTTTCTGTGGCTTGAGTTTAGGATGCTTTTGAGTTTCCAGTGGAAACTCAGCTTAGGCTCCATTAGATCAGAATAACAGAGTTGGAAGGGACCTTGGAGGTCTTCTAGTCCAGCCTTCGGCTTTATCAGGAGACCCTATGCCAATTCAGAAAAAAATGGTTGTCCAATCTCTTCTTAAAAACCTCTAGTGATGGAGCATCCACAACTGGAGTCAAGCCATTCTTCCACGGATTAACTGTTCCATCAGGAAAACCCTAGACTTTCCTATTGGTGCCCCATCCCAATACAGCCACTTCTGACCCTGCTTCATTTTTTTTATTGCCAGCTTATTTTTCATTTTTATTTTTGTGTTCAATCTTGCTACTACACCAACTCTACACCATTAAAGCAATTAAAAACCACAAGACCAGTTTTCTGTCATCACTTTCCAGGGCCTTTTTACAACACCTTTTCTTTCATCAGATGTGGCCTCACCCACGGGAGGCCTATTTTGGGCAAAGCAGCGAATTAAACCTGACTGCCGAAGAAAACAAGAATTTCCTTGGAGTTTACCAATTTTGAAAGTATGTGCTTGCAAGGCATCAACCCTATGACCTCCACCATGGCTTCTGGCCTTCAGGATGTGACATTCCAGTAAGCATCTGAACTGATGAATTGGAACACATCCGGTTGATGGCACTCTTAATAGTTAAATGTCAACTTTAATCATCAAAGGTGCTGTCTGTATCATAGCTATTATTATTATTTAATAAGCACAGACTGAAATTACTCTTAAAGCTTTATGACTGATCTCAAAACATATTCTTTATTTTTATTTTTTTTAAAAAAGACCTCATTATCTTTACATTTTGCATTACTTAATAGTGTGGTGCATGCTTCAAAAATCATTCAGTAGAAACCTCTTGGCTCTCAATATAAAGGCGAAGCAAATTGACCTGCTGGAGGAGATTCAGTTGGAACCAAAACAAAGATTAGGTTCTTCAAAGCAGCAGTAAAAAAAAAAAAAAAAAAGGGGTGATTTAATGAGTTGCAAAGAAACTTTTTAATGAGTTGCCGGGAAACTTTCATTACTGGCTTTCCACTAGTTAGTGCCAAGATGGTGTATATTAACACAAAGGTGCTTTTTTAAGAGGCAACTGGACTTCCTTTGCTTTTCCTTGAAGACGTTTCGCTTCTCATCCAAGAAGCTTCCTCAGTTCTGAGTTAACTGAAGAAGCTTCTTGGATGAGAAGCGAAATGTCTTCAAGGAAAATCAAAGGAAGTCCAGTTGCCTCTTGAAAAAGCCCCTTTGGGATGTCTGAATTCCTTCTCCAAAATAAGTGTGCAGAGAAACACTGCTGGCAAAACTTTACTCTAATGTCTTCCTAATGGGAGTGCTGTTGTTTTGAGTTGTAGTTGTTGTGTTTATCCTATTTCTGGCTTCTTCTTTCTCTAATGTCTCTAGGACGGGAAGAATTAAGGATCTATAAATTCTTACTCTGTTTAGAACGATCAATTCAAGCTCCTGTCTTGGAAGTGAGCAAACATCACAGTAGCAATGTTAGGTAGCAAAATGAGGAGGCTTGTTTGCTTTTAGAAAGGAATAGAAGAAAAGGCAACAATCAAACCACAAGCCTGGGCTGTATTCCCACAACCAATAAATAATTGTGGCTATCAAGAGCAACATATTATACTATTCTAGCAGCTGATTCAATACATTGGGGTTTAAAAAAAAACAGCTTAGCTCTGCAATAAAGCATTCTTGAAAAGACAGAGGGGTTTAAACAGCAATAGCAATAGCACTTAGACTTATATACCGCTTCACAGTGCTTTTACAGCCCTCTCTAAGCAGTTTACAGAATCAGCCTCCAACAACCTGGGTACTGCATTCTAACTTGCTGGGAGGGAGGAGGAGGGAGGGAGGGAGGGAGGGAAGGAAGGAAGGAAGGAAGGAAGGAAGGAAGGAAGGAAGGAAGGAAGAAAGAAAGATAACAATAGCACTTAAACTCAAATACCACTTCATAGCAATTTTACAGCCCTCTCTAAGCAGTTTACAGAGTCAGCCTCTTGCCCCCAACAATCTGGGTCCTAATTTTACTGACTTCAGAAGGATGGAAGGCTGAGTCAACCTTGAACAGTCAGGATCAAGCTGCAAGCTGTGGACAGAGTTAGCATGCAATACTGCACTCTAACCACTGTGCCACCATTGCTCTTACTGTTTTTTTTTAAAAGCTGTGGGCTTTGAAAGAAGAAAATAGTTTGGGTGTGCACCAAAAGATCCTTCAAATCCAAAATGCCCCATGTCCCAGCTGCATAGGACAAATTACAGTCAACAGTCCTCTGTCTCAGCGCTTCCTAAGACATAAATCTGCTGCTACCAATAAATATTTCTCCTTTGACAAGTTAATACATGGGTTGATAAAAGTGAGCTTTTTATCTCTCCTCACCACTCATTCTTTTTTCTTCCTTACCTCATCACACTGGGTGATCCGGTGAGCAATTTCCTTTAGTTCCTTCATAGATTTCTCATCCTGGAAGTCATATGGAAATGTTTCGGTCCATTCTTTCAGAAGCTGGATTATCTTTGTTGCAAAGGCCTTGAGCTTCCCCTAAACAAGAACAAGGGGTTTTGTTTATCAGTGTATCAAAAATTTATCTAACTCTGAATTTTGAGCAACCTTGTGATGTTGCCCAGTGCCAAATGTAGGAGATGACCAGGTGAGAGGGGTCAAATGCATCATCAATCTCAAATCCCTTCATGCCCAAAAGAGATTTAAGTCCAGCCCTCCTTGAATTCTGCTCTTACTTCCGCCAATTTGTGTTGACTGTTAGTAGTTCAGATTCTTGTAGAGAGCTAGCACGGGATAAACTTGTATTCATTTGAACAAATTCATTTGGTTCCTGACACCAAAATTTGAACCATCAATTAGAAAAAGGGAGAATTAAAACAAAGGAAGGGATAAATTTGTATTTAAATAACTCTTTGCTTCTTGAAGTTCTGGGTGCTCCATCACTGCAGGCTTTAAAGAAGAGATTGGACAACCATTTGTTCAGTTCTGTTGCTTGATCAGTAGGTGGGACTAGAAGACCTCCAAAGTCCCTTCCAATTTGGTTACAGAACATTCTGAAATAACATTCTGTATTCTGCATTATGTTAGACCCACGTTGGTCTTCCAAATCGGCTTGCTTTTGAAAGTTGTTTATAAAGAGAAAGATTGTAGGTCGATTGTAGCACACTCCCAATGCTCTGACTGAGTCAAAAAGAAGAGGTTGCAACTCAAAGAAACACAAAACGAATTTGACATGGCAAGGAAGGATTTGAAAGACTCTAGGAAATGTAAGTGCTAGGTTACACTCCTAGGAGAAAGGATGCTTCGGGCTCTCTTAGGTTAAGTTTTTCAATTCCTCCAAAACCAGTAGAAATATCAGACTGGTATCTGCGTTTTGAAGTGGGTGAGAGTTTTCAGTATTTTCAAATGCAACTTTTATGCAACAGAATTTGCACTGGAATTTGGGTTTTTAATCTAGAGAAGGTTGAGAAAAATATTAAATGCATGACTTGAGGTCAATCATGCTAATTAATGATGAATTAAGTATATATTTAATTTATATTGCCCCCTATTTGCCCATGGCGAGTCGAGGCAGCTTACACAATGCAAAACCATATTTAAAACAAAACATAAAAATAAAAAACAATAACTAACAAAAAGAATCAAATAAATTAGTAAAGTACAATAGAACAAAATTTCAGAAAACAAAAAACAAAACAAAAGCAAAAAAGCAAAAACAAAAACAAAAAAAACCCAACTCCCACCCCCACCCGCCGCCCTGATGACAGCAGATCACACTAGCATCATCATATATACATCAATGAGACAAAATCAAAATTATTTTTTGTCTTAATTTCATTATGGAATAGAATAGAACAGAATATAGAATAGAATGGAATAGAATAGAATATGCAATAGAATAAGAATAGAATCGAGTAGAACAGAACAGAGTAGAGTGGAATACAGTAGAATAAGAAAGAGAATACAATAAGGAGTAGAGTGGAGTAGAGCATAAAGAGTAGAGTAGAGTAGAGTAGAGTAGAGTAGAGTAGAGTAGAATAGAATAGAATAGAATAGAATAGAATAGAATAGAATAGAATAGAATAGAATAGAATAGAATAGAATAGAATAGAATAGAATAGAATAGAACAGAACAGAACAGAACAGACAAAGTTGGAAGGAACCTTGGAGGTCTTCTAGTCCAACCCCCTGCTCAGGCAGGAAACCTTATCCCATTTCAGACAAATGGTTGTCCAATGTCTTCTTAAAAACTTCCAGTGTTGGATCACCCACAACTTCTGAAGGCAAGTCCTTCCCCCGATGGTCACAGCTGTACAATCAAAGCTTGGTCCCTTTATTTAAAGGAGATGACACAACAAGAACTGTGATTTTGCATGGTTGCAACCTCCATCTTGACTTTCTGGACAGTGCCATTCCTGTGAATGGACCATCCTAGCACACCATTCAGTGGTTGACCAAGGTGGGATGGGAAGAACTTCTTGAGAAGAAGAAAAACGCCCAACTCTGCCTAGACTAGAGCAATCAAATTTATAGAGAGACAATTCCTCCAACTTTATTGGATGTTAGCTTGAATTCATTCATAGATGATCAGAATTCAATGGGGCATTGTCAGAGAGAGTTGGAAATACACTTCCTGATTGAGTCAGTCAACTGTGTCCTGGAAGGTGGGGACATCCTGGTTGTCCCCCACTTGGTCACAGGGCATTTTGTTCATTGCTCCTGGTGCCCCTTGTTGTCATAACTCCATCCTGTTTCTTTATATTAGGATGGATGGGTATTAATTAAAACCTAGTTCTCAAGGACGGGAAGTGCTTAAATGGGAGTGAGTAGAAGGATTTCTTTGAATGAAGTGGTGAGAAGCAGGGACTTCCTTTGTTCACCCTGCTAATCAGATCATCTGAAAAGTTCGTGACTCTTTCTCCCTTTCTCTAAAGGGGAAGGAAAACAGGTTATTTCTTCTGTGCTTGTGTACCCTTGCTTGGGAATTGAGTCCAACAGATGCCAAATTAGTCCAATTCCCTTTAGGAGAAAAAGGAAGATGTATTTTTTTAAAAAGAACTTCTGCTACAAGAGAATGGTTGGTTTAAGTTGGGCTTCTGCTTAAAATCTATCTATCTATCTATCTATCTATCTATCTATCTATCTATCTATCTATCTATCTATCTATCTATCTATCTATCTATCTATCTATCTATCTATCTATCTATCCATCCATCCATCCATCCATCCATCCATCCATCCATCCATCCATCCATCCATCCATCCCATCTATCTATCTGCGAAATACCACTCAGGCATCATCACAAAATCTCCAGAACCGTAAAGCCTACAAACTTGAAATTTGGCACCTATGTTCCTCTTGGCTTCTAGGGGCTCACTAAGAAAGGATTTTTTGAAATGACCATCAGAGCATTTGTATTTCCTATATTATTATTATTATCAACACGCTCTGATGCTAAGGAGTTCTACTTCCCCTCCCCGCCTGAAAAGAAATCTCTTCCAAATGCAAACACAAGCAGAGGAGAGGAGTTTCAGTTTCACAGCACCAAGCAGCTGTACAGAACAGTTGAGCTAAGTCACGCCCAGGCTCCTTGCTGTCTCCTTCTTGCTCACACAGCAAATACTGTTTCAGTTTCCAAACAGCCCTCAACTCTCTCACAGATTGACAGGACGCTAGCCAGATGAATACCAATGGATGCTGGTAGGCAGAGGCAGAATTTTTCCCCCTTATTTTCCTCCCCAAAAACTAAGCCCAACCACATAGTTCCATAGCGAAGCACGGGTATCGAGCTAGTCATAATAATAACCCCAGAAATTCTGCATTGAGTCTTATCACGTGAAAAGGTGGGAGGGGTTTTTTTGTTTTTTTTTGGAGGGAGACTCTGAATTTAGCTCAGATTTTTGTCCTTTGTGGAGACATCTATCCATCTCCCTGGCAATAGCATGGAAGGAACTGCTGCTACCTATTGCGATGTCCTTAAGACACCCCAAGCTTGGTCTTCTCAACTAGGTTACTTGCTTTCCTCTGAGACACAGGAAAGTTGGGGATCTCATTTACAATTGTCCAAATTGAACTCTGGGAAATTTCAACTGATTTCTCAGATAACAGGATGATCCTAATGTCCCTTCAGTTCTTAAGTGGATGGCTTCAACGAGTTTGTTCCACTTTCCTTCTTAAGGCAACCAACCCTTTTGATTTTGGATGGACACCGGCATCATTCAATCAATCAGAATAGAGCTGGGAGGGACCTTGAAGGTCTTCTAGCCCAACCCCCTGCTCAAGCACTTTATTGGGTCCCCATCGTTATCATCGACAAAAGACTGGACTTGAAACGTCTTCAAAAACTCTGTGTCTCTTTATTGAAGCAGAAGTAACATACAGAAGGGACACCAAGCTGGATATTGAGGGCTGTATAGGATTACAAGGTGGTCAGGAAGGAAAGGTTGGTAGAACATGGTGCAATCCTTTTTTTCCCCCCTTCTCCTAAATTTCCAGGGATCAAATTTAAACAGATTAAGTTTAAACAGGCAGCATTTTTGTATTTTGGTTGAAGTCAAACAAATCTTTGTAGAGTCAAAGTTGGTTAGTGATTGGATGGAGCTCCACAAAGCTAGACAGGGAATTAAATAAAAAGGACCCCAGAACAAAATAAGGGCAACTGAGATTGTTCCCAGGGAAATATTAACAGGGTTGGAAGGGATCTTGCAGATCATCTAGTCCAACCTCCCACCCAGGCAGGAGACCCTACACCGTTTATTAACAGATTAACATTATGTGTCTGTAGAATCCAGCTCAGTTCAAGGAGTTGTTGTCTGAAATGTGCATTTCTTCTGCATTTGATACTGGTAGATGGATAGGAAAACCATAACTATCTATGTGCATTTGTAAAATTGCTTCAGCCGAGAGTAAACACGACGGGAGGAGTTGCCTTGAAAAAGATCAAATTCTTAACTGGGATCTGACATTTAAGAACAAGTGAAATGCTTGTTCCAGGTTTTGTAACATATCAGTGTTTTTGTTGCATAAGGACATGTTTTGAAGTCATGTTGTTTATGTGTAACAAACGGAACAAAGTGAAGATACTAAGAAAAATGTTCCCTGTTAACTATTTGGGAAATGTGTAACCAAGCTACTATAGTTAGTGCTCGACTTATGACTAGAATTAAGCTCAAAATTTGCATTGCTAAGCACAACAATTAGGTGAATTTTGCCTCATTTTACAACCTTTCTTGCTGCAGTTGTTAAGTGAATCACACACAGTTGTTAAGTGAATATGGCTTCTCCATTGCCTTTGCTGGTCAGAAGGAGTTGCCAAAGGGAATTATATTGTCATGCCCCTGTTAGAATCTGACTCCTAGGGAGAGGAGGAACAGCCAACAGGGAGTGGAAGTGTGGCTCCAGAGGTTCTGGAGGAAACTGGGGAAGGGCACAGGCCAGCTGGGCAGTCAGAGGAAGACCCAGGCCCACCCCCTCTTCATCCTAGGGCATGCAGGGAGGAGTGGATAAGGGAGAAACGTGAATGGTGTGGTCTATGGGGGAGGAAAGGGACTTGATCCCCTTCTTGGGCTGCAGCTGTGAGGACTGTTTAAAAGGACAAACTCTGCATGGGTCACTGCTGGAAGCAAAGCGTGAAAATATTTCTAGTCTTTCAGTTCTTATCTGAGTTCTGGAATCCTTCCCAGTGTGCGTATTTCGATATCTGTGGACGTCTTCAAGCCCTTATCCTGCCTTGTCTCCTTAATTGCTTCAGTGTGGTTTGTGTTGTTTTTTCTATTTATAATTTATATGTATTTTGAATTTGAACAGAAGTTCTTCCTTTTCACAACTGTTTGTGTAGGAGGTTTTTCTCCAGTCAATGATATTTGGACCTTTAAAACCAAGTTGAAGGAATTAAAAGAACGTCATCTGTTTTTGTGACTTTGTTGCTTTTGTATCCCACTCTGGGTCATCACACATATGATCCCAGGACTTTGTAACTGTCATAAATACATACCAGTTGTGTTCAACTTCTGATCACAGGACCATCATGTGATTGCAGTGGTCATAAGTATGAAAAATGGCCTTAAGTCACTTTTGTTTCAATGTTGCCGTAACTTCAGATGGTCACTAAACGAACTGTTGTATGTCGTATATGTACGACTTACTGTAGTCATGTATGTTTTAATGCACTTTTTCAGCAACCATGTCACTTCTACCTTACTGTTATATTAGGATTGTTTTCTGAACCTCAGATGGATTTCCTTTTGTTTTTCTGCTTAGCCATCCTTAGTTGGCAGGGTGCACAACCCATTATGAATGTGTAATAAAGTGGGAGAATTTGAGATCTCGACTTGTCATGTCAAACCTCCCAAGTTGATCTGAGCAGCGCTAAAGTTTCCTTTTAATCTACCAGTTTATGATTTGGAACAGTTTCTTTTGAGATTTGGCTCGTCGCTGGTGGCGCTCACGTGGGAATGACAACATAGCTTAGCAACGGAACCACAACACGGGGTTGTCCTGCCAACGTTACTACTTACACACCGTCGAGCAGCTTTGATTTTCATACAGTGCTTCTTGCCAATATTTTATCGCTGTGTGAGGTGTGTGGGCAAACCTTCCCTGTTTTGCATTGTAGTTCCTTTGGATTGTTATCCTTAATTTACTGGTTTTTTTTAAATTATTATTTTCAAAGTTTGGGTTTAAAGAAAAATCATTGCGCTGTTGATGAAAACATGTATATATATATATATATATATATATTCATTCATTCATTCCCCAAAAGGCAAATGGACTTTCTTTGTTTTTCTTTGAAGACGTTTTGCTTCTCATCCAAGAAGCTTCTTCAGCTCTGGCTGGATGGTGGGGAATGGAAGGATTGATACTCCTTGCAGACAGCGGGTCATTTGCATCCTTTTAGTGAGTTGTTGAGGCCTTTTGTGTCCTCAGGGTCACCTGAAAAAGCATCTTTGGGACATCCATGACTTGATGACTGAGAATCCCCATAGACATTTAAAAGTTGAACTTTTCTATTTATCAACTGGAGGAGCTGAGAGAAACGCAAGATGTCAGCCTTGGGGAGTTTGATTGGAACGCTGACACAAGACATGTTTCTATACTCCATTACAGCAGGAACATTCAAATTCTCGATAGCTAGAGATGCCGGATGCCTCTGTTAAGCTTTGCAAATAGGTTTCTCTCCCCCCACTCTCTCAAGTTAATGAAGTCTTATCCTCCAAATCTCTTCTTGCTTAGTCTTTGCACAACTTCTCTGTTTCTAATCCCCTCTTAGAAAGCATATCCAAATGGAAGTGAAAACATTGCTCCAATAGAACTCAGTTCAGGTTGACTGAGCACTGAACATAGAACAATATGGTTGGAAGGGACCTTGGAGGTCTTCTAGTCCCACCCCCTGCTCAAGCAGGAGATCCTATCCCATTTCAGGCAAGTGGCTGTCCAATCTCTTCTGAAAAGCCTCTAGTGATGGATCACCCACAATGTCTGGAAGCAAGCTGTTCCATTGATGAATTGTCCTGGCTGTGAGGAAATTTCTCCTTCGCTCCAGGTTGCATTTCTCTCTAATGATTTTCCACCTGTTACTTCTTGTCCTGCCCTCAGGGTGCTTGGGAGAATAGATTTGACAAGCCCTTCAAGTATTGCAATTGAGTCTAGTTGAAATGTTAATCTCCTTTGAGTGGCGCAGGAGACATTGTGATTGTGTGGAGGTGCCAGCAAAAATATGGGAAAGGTTTTGTTATTGCTTCCAATAACAGGTTTTCAAAACTTCCCAGTCCAACTTAACAGACCAAGGAAGACACAGTGGTGTCCCATTGACTTACTAAATAGAGCCCATCTTTCTTAGCTTTTAAAGGTGAAACTTAAAAGTGTTCAGTTTCAATTTATTATAAACATGCATTAAACCAGAGTTCATTTCATAGTCTTTCTGGGCATTCAAGGACAGGATACACAAGTATTTCTTTCCCAGCTTACAAATTTGACTTTTTCATTGAAGGAGCAGCACTGGTCTATTTATTAGCAATAGCAATAGCACTTAGACTTATATACTGCTTCACAGTGTTTTACAGCCCTGTCTAAGTGGTTTACAGTGTCAGCCTATCTATGTCAGTTTACAGAGCAACAATCTGGGTTCTCATTTTACCGACCTGGGAAGGATGGAAGGCAGAGTCAATCTTGAGGATCGAACTGCTGGCAGTTGGCAGAATTAGCCTGCGATACTGCCTTCTAACCACTGCACCTATTGTAATCTCTTAGGGCAGGGATTCCCAACTCCAGGACCTGCTTGTCTATTAGTGAGGTAGATGGGAAGGAGAGAAAATGCCAAGCTAAAATCAATGGAACAACCTCATCGCTCACTTACCTTGTCTGCTTCAACCCCGGTCTCCAGCTGCTGTTTCTGCTTCAGGCAGAGGTGTCCAACTTTAGCCAAGAGCTCCTGAGGATGAATGAAGACACGGGAGCTCAGAAGGAAGGTGAAAATGTATGTCCTCTGTATCGAAAAGACAGAACGAAACAGAAAGGAACTTTAAAATTGATTTCTCACAGAAATATATTTTCTGATTTCCCCCAGAAACACACACACACACACACACACAAAATCCTGTAGTTGGGACTCACGCTGTTGTACTGTCTCTCGTGTAGCATTGCAAGTCTTCTATTCCTTTCTCTCAGGAGTTTCTTGTCTATGCTGGTGTTTCATTTTTTTGATTACACTTGGCCAATCGTCTGACGTTTCCTTGGAGGGCTGAGAGGGAGTCCCCTTGTGGAGTATTGTGAAGCTTTTACCAGAGCAAGTCCATGGTGCTGTACAGTAGAAGCCATTTTAAGGTACACATCCCCCTGAGGGATGTTAGGGGTGTCTTACCCCACAGTATTTGTTTCCAGAGGGTAAGTCATCTGTTTACCAAGTTTGGTTGAAATTGCTCAAGGCATTCCAGAGTTATGCTAGAACATACACCCACCCACGCCCGTTTTTATATATGTATGTATGTATGTATGTGTGTGTGTGTGTGTGTGTGTGTGTGTGTGTGTGTGTATATATATATATATATATATATATATATATATATATATATATATATATATATATATATATATATATATATATATATATATATATACCGTATTTGCCGGCGTATAAGGCGACTTTTTGCCCTAAAAACATGCCTCCAAGTGGGGGGTCGTCTTATACGCCGGTAATCGTGTCACTGGTGCAAGCGACGGGGGCGGAGCTCCGCAGCTGCGAAAGCCCCTTCAAGCCCAGCCGGAGTCTCTCTTCCTCCTCCTCCCACCCACCCACCCACCCTCCGCCCGGCTCGGGCGCTTGCGAGGCCAATCTGGAGGTGGGGTGGGGGGTGGAAGCGGGAGGGTCTCTGGCGGGGCCGCTTCGCCCAGCCAGCCCGAGCCGTAATGGCCCAGGGAGTGGGGGAAAAAAGGTGGTGGGGGTGGACTGTGGCGCCCCTCCTTCTGGGCAGCGGGCGGGGCGGCAATTTGCTCCTCCCGCTTCTCCCTCCCTCTTTGAAAGACCGGGAGGGCTGTGCTTGGGGCGGGGGGTGTCCTCGGGAAGTTCCTGATGGGACCCCGCTAGGCAGGGCCACCCGGCTCCCGAGCTGCTTTCCAGGGTCCCCTTGGGAAGAAAAGGGTCCGGTGGGCGGTGGAAGAAGAGCGAGGGACCTCCTCCCGCCCCCTGTCCCGTCCTGTCCCTCCTCTTGTCCCCTCCTCTCTTAAGAGAAAGATCCACCTTCCCATGCACCGAGCTGCCACCCGCGCCCGCGTCTCCTGGCCAGCGCGTGCTTGCGACTTGGGAACCGACCAAGCGCGACTTTAAAACCGGCGGAGGCCAGAGATGGCAGATTACCCTCCACACCACACACACACACACACACACACACGCACACAGAGAGAGAGTTGGCAGCTGTCCATCCCCCACCCTTGGAGTCCCGATGGCACGCACGCGGGGGTGTCACAAAGAAAGGGAGAGGAATTGAGTGCCAGCCTGAGAAAGGCGAAGCTGCCTCTCTAAAGCATTTTGGTGGCTTGTAAGTTTGGGGAAAGGGGTTGGGGGTGTCAATCAAGAATTATATCCAGAATACCCCAAGTGTTACAACTTACCGTATTTGCCGGCGTATGGGAGCGACTTTTTGCCTTGAAAAGCATGCCTCCAAGTGGGGGTCGTCTTATACGGTATATAACAAAAACTATATTTTGAGTGGAAATGTTGGGGCTCGTCTTATACGCCCAGTCGTCTTATACGCCGGCAAATACGGTATATATATATATATATATATATATATATATATATATATATATATATATATATATATAAAATAATAATATAGAAGATAGAAGGAAGAGAGAGAGAAAGAAAAAAAGAAAAAGAAGAGGAAGAGGAAGAGGAGGAAGATATATATAATCTGATGAGAGACTTCTAAAGATTAGTTGAAGACATGCCAAGGAAACCCCATGGAAGATATCAAGCTTGCCTTGAAGGAGGTTTGGACACTAGAAAATTGGTGATCAAACACAATTTTAGTTGTCTTTGAGCTATCTTATCTTGCCCAGTGGCTTATGGAACAAAACTGTAAATATCAGAATTAACACCAATCAGGGAGGATAAACACTCCCCTCCCCTATCAAATAACAAAGAAATGCAGACAACACAACTCCAAACCCTATCAAAACATCCCCAGAAAGTATCACATCAAAGCTCTGCTGGAAAGTGTCAAATCAATGCTCTGTCAAGGTGAAGCAGCTCATTAAGGTGGATCTTTGCTGAGCTTCACAGATACATACTAAAGGCAAGAATCTCTTGGAGTTGAAAAAAAACATTGTCTCCGAGGTAGCCACGGGATGATCCCAAATACTCCGTAACAAGGAGGCTTAACAAACCTCCAGGCTAAAACAGATGAAGAATGGTTGCTGGAATTGGGTAGAGAAGAGAAGGACCAGGGGAGACAGGATAGCAGTCTTCCAGTATTTGAGGGGCTGCCACAGAGAGGAGGAAGGGGTCAAGCTATTCTCCAAAGCACCGGAGGGCAAGACAAGAAGCAATGGGTGGAAACTAATCAAGAAAAAAAGCAACCTAGAACTAAGGAGAAACTTCCTGACAGTGAGAACAATTAACCAGTGGAACAGCTTGCCACCAGAAGTTGTAGGTGCTTCATCACTGAAGGCTTTTAAAGAAGGACTGGACCATCACTTATCTGAAATAATGTAGGGCCTTCTGCTTGAGGAGGGGGTTGGACTAGATGATCTCCAAGGTCCCTTCCAACTTTGTTATTCTATTCTATTCTATTCTATTCTATTCTATTCTATTCTATTCTATTCCATTCCATTCCATTCCATTCCTTCTAATTAAAAAAAATAGTGCAATTGTAATTTTAGTATAGTCAGACCACGCGAAATTGACAGACTGGATTTTATCATAGATTTGATCTGTTATTTATTATTTCATTCTAGAATTTTTAATTTTATATTTACTGAGTGTTTTTATTTGTTCTGGTCTCTAGTCTATGACTCTAATAAACTGAACTGAATTGACTCAAAGGTTTTGGCTATCCAGTACAGGTAGTCCTCAATTTATAGCCCTTCATTTAGTGACTGTTCTAAGTGACAGTGGCTGAAAAAAGTGACTTATGACTGTTTTTCACATTTTATGACATCCCCATGGACACCCGATCAAAATTCAGACACTTGGCCACTGTCTCACGTTTATGAACGTTTGTGGTGTCCAGGGGTCACATAAGTCCCTTTGGCAACTTTCTGACAAACCAAGTCAACAAGGAAGAGAAATTTGCTTAACAATTCACTTACTAGTTTAACAATGGCAGTGATTCTCTTAACAACGGTGGCAGGAAAGGTCATAGAATGGGGGCAAAACTCACTTAATGATGGGCTTGCCTATATACATACATACATACATACATACATACATACATACATACATACATACATACGAACTCCCAGGGCTGAGTAAAACTTTGGGAAGAGCCCTTTCATGAGGATGATACTGCAAATGAAGTCCCTCCTCTTTTGACAATGTAGGAAGTTAGCACCCACCCCTCTCCTAGAAGAATGAAACATTTTGAGAAATATTTTTTAAAAAGGCAGAATATTTTATTTCCCTGGATGAGAAATGGAGAAACATGTTTTTTTAGAGGGAGAAAACAGCCCCCACCTTTTCTTAATAGCCCTCAGCAGATGCCAGCACTAAAGAGCTGATTGAAAGAAGACAAGCAGTCTTCAAACTTGGCAAGTTTAAGATTTGTGGACTTCCAACTCCCAGAATTCCTGAGCTAACATGACTGGAGGAGGAATTCTGGGAGTTGAAGTCCACGAGTCTTAAAGCTGTCAAGTTTGAAGACCCCTGATCTAGGTAACTCTATTCATAGGCAAAAATTCCCTGCAGCATAGTCTGAACAAAGTAGGATTAGCCTTCTACCAGTAATAGGAATTGCCCAGCACCCCTTCATTGCATCAGCAGTCCAAACTTCAACCAAACCTGGAAGCTCTGACAACCAACAGCCAATAGAACACATGTTCTTGCACAGGAACAGGAAGCTCAAGTGCAAAGCCCAAGAGAAGGCATAAATACCCCTCATTCTCCACTGCATGTGGTCAGCTGCCTAGAACCCATGTGGTTCTGCTTCATCAATAAACCATCTTCCCAATCAGCCTGCATGTTTCCAGTAACTTTTCTCCTGGCTTGGAACTGAGCCAGATAGATAGTTCTTCCCACAATAATAAAACAAGGCTCGGGAGGCTGATTGAAAGATGGCCCTGTTATTTATACGCATACACACACACACGCGCGCGCGCGCACACACACACACACACGCACACACATATATGTGCCACAGGGGACAGCTGATTTGCCTCCCTGGCCGACCCTTCAGAAGCAGGGCCATTGTGTGCGTGCACAAACCCGCAGGCACTTGGGGACGTTTTTCGACAGCTGAGCAAATCTTGCAAAAGATGGGCACCGGCCTGACGCTTCCAACGCTACGGGTTTTGTTTGTGCGGGTCCATTTTTTTGCAAAACGGGCCTTTTGAACACTCTGAGCAGCTGCTGTCAAAGACGCCCAAATAGGGCACCGATCTTTTTTTCACCCCCAGCTCGGTTTCTTTTCTGGCTTTGACTCTTTGAAGATTTTTGTCTCAGGGAAGCTTCTGCGGCTCTCTTCCAAACCAAAGCAGACTTAGGTTGCATCTGTCTGGAGTCCTTTTTTGATTTAGCCTCCACCCACCAGTTGCAATGAATCTTGTTTCAAGGAGCTCCTAGTTAGCTCTCGAAAGCAAAAGAAAAAAGGCTTTTCCTCAAAGCTCCAAATTCCAATTTAAGTTTAAATTTCAGTGTGCATAAGTTGCACAATCCTGCCTACCGTCCCTGTCCTATTGTCCCCAATTATTAGTTCCTATTTCTTGTACTTAAATTTATGTTTATTCTTGTTTCTGTTATATTGTAAGCTTTTGACAAATGAATAAATAAAAATAAATAAATAAAATAAAAATAAGTTCGCTGATATCTTTTGCACGAATCCGAACGAACGCCTTCTTTCAACGGTTCCACTTTTCATTTGGAAGGTATCGCAAAGAAAGTCAGATGGGATTATTTCATTGCTGGACTTTTGCATGCCCTGCGAACTGCAAATAGTAGGGCACAAACTAAGCAGACCAGATGAACAGAATAACAGAGTTAGAAGGGACCTTGGAGGTCTTCTAGTCCAGCCCCCTGATCAAAAAGGAAACCCTATACTATTTTAGACAATTGGCTGTCCAGTCTCTTCTTAAAAACCTCCAGTGATGAAGCCCCTACAATTTCTGAAGGCAAGCTGTTGCTCTGATTAATTGTCCTGGCTGTTAAGAATGTTCTCCTTAATTCCAGGTTGCTTCTTTCCCTGATTAGTTTCTATCCATTGTTTCTTGTCCTGCCTTCAAGAGCTTTGGAAAATAAATTGACCCTTTTCTTTGTGGCAGCCCCTCAAATACTATTTTATTTCTTTTTATCTTCTTATGGCTTGTCCCCCAAGCTTGCCAAATTTCAAAAAGGTGGGTAGGCTTCAAAATGCTACATAGGTAGTCCTCAACTTACACCTACACTGGTTTTGTTGTTAAGCGACATATTTGTTAAATGAATTTTGCTTCATTTTACATCCTTCCTTGCCACCGTTGTTAATTGAATCACTGTGCTTATTACCTTAGAAATGAGGTTGTTAAGTAAATATGGCTCCCTCCCCTTGACTTTGTTGTCAGGAGGTCACAAAAAGCGATCATGTGCCCCCCCGGGACGCTATGACCGTCATAAACAGGAGCCCATTGCCGAGCATCTGAATTTTTGATCACGGGTCCATGGAGATGCTGCAGCGGTCATAAGTGTTAAAAAAATGGTCATGATAAGTCACTTTTTTCACTGCTGTCCTAACTTCCAATGTTCACTAAGCGAACTGTGGTACGTTAAAGGCTATCTTAAAAACTAGAATGATTCTATCTGCAAATCTGGGCGCAGGATCAGAAGTGGGATCCAGCCGGTTCTGACCGGTTCTACAGAACCGGTAGTGGAAATTTTGAGTAGTTCAGAGAACTGGCAAATCCCACCTCTGACTGGTCCCGCCAACCCCATCTATTCTCTGCCTCCTATTGAGATCCAGCTGATAGCCTGGGTCTTCTTTGGTTGCCCTGCACAGAAGAACGGAGCTGGAAAGCAGGTTAGTGGGGTGGGGAGGGAATGGCGATTTTGCAGTATCCTTCCCCTGCCACGCCCACCAAGCCACACCACACCCACCAAACCATGCCCACAGAACTGCTAGTAAAAAAAAAAAAAAAGTTGAATCGCACCACTGGCGCAGGATATAACTGTTGAAAAGGTTCCAAGGGAATCAAGCAAATGCCTCTAATTTTGTTTGCACATGTTTGGGGAAAAAAAAACCCCATCTCTACAAGAGGACAGAGACTGTTAAGACTGTTTAAACACACACACACACACACAGACAGACACACAGACACACAAACACATACACCATGTATGGCTTGGGTGAGTGGGGAGCAGATAAGCAGCCCTCCACGGAGGAAGTCTTGAAATTAATTCTGGCTGTTTAACGCAATGAAAATAAGGACCGACCTTCGGCCGGAGACAGGAAGGGAAACCTAGCCCCTCCCCTGACCTGTCTGCTTGCACGTAGATAGCTGACTTAATGTGACAGATTATTGATGTAGGTCGCAAGTTGAGGATAACCAAGCAGAAATTGTTCAGAAATGACAATGGCCTCATTTCTTTTTCCTCCTCCCTTCCTTTGCTGGCTAACTGGTCTACATGGGGATAAACCCAACCCAACAGAGTTACCTGGTGTTTCCCCAACAACCTTCCCTTCTAAGGCTAGAGCTCAAGCCCGTTTCTTGAAAATAATAAAAAATTAAGAAGAAAATAATAAAGAGCTGGAAAGGGACCCTGGAGGTCTTCTTGTCCAACCCTCTGCTCGAGCAGGAAACCCTATCCCATTTCAGGCAAACAGTTGCCCAATCTCTTCTTAAAAACTTGGGGCACACACAACTTCTGGAGGCAAGTTGTTCCACTTAACTGTACGTAGTGGATGAATAGAAGCACATGGAAAAATCAACTCCTCCTGGTCTTCACCTCTTAAAGTTGCCCATGTTTGAGAACCCCTCTTTGAGAAGCAGATGAGATTAAGTGGACAAAATGAACACATCCGGTGTCTCCAACAAGCAAAGATGGAATAGCTTCCCTACAGAAGTTGTGGGTGCTTCATCACTGGAGGTTTTTAAGAAGAGACTGGACAGCCATTTCTCTGGAATGGTATAGGGCAGTGGTGGCTAACCTTTGTGGGCTCCTGTGCCAAAAATTGTGTGTGTGCTTGCGCGTGCGCACTTGCGTGCCAGCACCCCCACACCCCCTGTGCATGTGTGTGCAACCCTCCCCTTACCTGCATTGTGCCTCACAGCTGATTTTTGGACGGTTTGAGGCCTTTTTTGGCCTCCCAGAGGATGAAAAAAAAAGCCTCTGCAGGCTTTGCAGGCAGAATCATAGGCTCTTTTTGTCACTTCCGGTATTATAGGAAATGACAAAACGGGCCTCTTATTTGTCCTGCAAAGCCTGCAGAGGCTTTTTTCAAGCCTCTGGGAGACTGAAAAAGACCTCAAAGCAGCTGAAAAAAATCAGCTGTGAGATGTGCGCATGCGCAGTGCGGTAAGTTTAGCTGCGGCTCGCGTGCCAGCACAAATGGCTCTGCGTGCCACCTGTGGCACATGTGATATAGGTTCACCATCATGGGTATAGGGTCTCCTGCTTGAGCAGGGGGTTGGACTAGAAGACCTCCAAGGTCCCTTCCAGTTCTATTCTGATGGATTGGATGTGGAATCTGAATAGCTGATGTCTCACACGCTCCTATAACAAGATCACTTTAAATATTTCAAGAGACAAGTCTATAAAGTCCGAGAAATGTCGAGAGCTTGCTCAAGTTGGGAAGCTGAACAGAAAAACAGGTCTGAATTCCAAACACCCGTGGCCTGAAAAAATGTCCCAGGTCAACAAGTTTTTCCTCCAAACACATTCCAGTTCTACAGACAATGTTCCTAAACATCTTGCAACGAGAAAGGAAACAAAATGTCTTTTCATCCCTTGTTTCAACACGGCAGGCCAATCACCTCTGACTTTTTATTTATCTATTTGTACCCTGTCTTTATTATTGTTAAAAATACCGCAAGGCAGCACAGCTATCCCAGTGCACCTTCCTCGTCCTCTTTTTCCCATAACCACCACCCTGTGAGGTGAGCTGGGCTGAAAGAGAGAGAGAGTCATTGTCCCAAAGTCACCCAGGCAGCTTTCATGTCTAAGTTGGGGCTAGAACTCACCGTCTCCTGGTGATTGTCCACCTAAACCCACGCCCATCATGTCAATGACACCATCTAACCATCTCATCTTTCTGCCGCCCCCCTTCTCCTTTTGCCTTCCATCTTTCCCAGGGTCTACTCCAAGGAGAACTCTCTTCTCATTTGTTGGCCAAACTATTTGAGTTTCCAGCTTCTAGGATCTGCCCTTCCAAAGGACATTCCAGGTTGATTTTCTTTAGAAGCTTCACCCAATAACATTGACCGTATCTTCCATTCTTTTGATTTAAGCCCCACATGCCTCAAACAGTGACCTTCTCTAAACCCAGGGGCAATCATGGTGTAGTAGGGTCTCCTGCTTGGGCTGGGGAAGGGGTCTGGACTAGATGACCTTCAAGATCCCTTCCAACTCTGTTGTTCTATATTCAATGGAACAGAAGTTGCCTTCAGAAGTTGTGGGAGCTTCATCCCTGGAAGCTTTCAAGAAGAAACCGGGCTACCATCGGTCAGAAATGGTGTAGTAGGGTCTCCTGCTTGGTCTGGGGAGGGGGTCTGGACTAGATGACCTTCAAGATCCCTTCCAACTCTGTTTCTTCTGGAACAGAAGGCAAAGGGAGCCATCCTGAGCCAAGAGAAACCGGGTCCTCGGTCAAAATGGGGTAGTAGGGTCCCGCTGGCGGGGGGTGGCTGGCTCAAGGTCCCTTCCAACTCTGTTATTCTATATTCTATATCCACAAAGAAGGGCACCCTCACTGGTCCAACTCTGGCAACGTGGCATATCAGTTGCGATTTTAAAAATGAGCCAAGATTTGGGACTTCACACAGCCTCTTGATCCAGGTATCTTTCTGGGGTAAGATAAGTTATAAAGGAAAACCTTGAACTCCCAGACTGAGCCCTGTGTAGTTGTCAGAAGATGACACAAATTTGGGGCCAAAGGAAAACAAAAAGCAAAACAACAAAAGAGAATCCCTTGGAATGAGCTGGAAGTGGAACAAAAGAAGACTGGAAAATCGGAAAGCATGAAGGCGAATTCCTCTAGTGCCGAAACTTGTTGCTAAGAGACATGATAAATCAAAGGAGGAAGGAGGGAGAGGGTGAAAGAACGAGGAGAAGAGAGACTAAAATAGCAACTGCTAGTTAAGGAGCAAGAATGTAGAAATACCTTCTGGGGAAGAAGAAGGGGAGGGGGAATTTTAAAAAACCCAACCCAGCGTATTGTGCCCCTCTGTTTATTCTGCTGTTGGATCTGGAACCGTTTGTCGGAGCGTTTGGAGAAAGAGTAGCTTGCAACGGTCAGGCTGCACCAAGGACTTGTTGGCCTTAAAGGACATTCCATTCTCAAATTCCAGACATGGAGCTTCATTGTCCTCTGGAGGGTGGGGGAGACACCCACCCACATTTCCCTGGGTGCCAAAGAAATTCTTGTTGCCAAATGGGCTTTCCTGGAGTGCATGCAGGGTTCCCCACCCGCCCACCCCCAGCATGGCAGAAGGGAAAAAAGTGCACCCCAGTGAAAATTTGTTTGTTTGTTTGTTTGTTTGTTTGTTTGTTTATTTATTTATTTATTTTCTGTCCGTTCCTCCTTCCTTCCTTTTTTCTTTTTCCTTCTTTATTTTCTTTCTTTTCCTCTTTCTTTGCCTTCCTTCCTTCTTTCTTTTCCTCCCTTTCTCCCTCCTTCTTTCTCTTTCCCTCCCTCCCCTCCCTCCTTTATTTTTCCTCCCTCCCCTTCCTTCTTCCTTCCTTTCTTCCTTCTTTCTTTTCCTTCTTTCCTTCCTCCCTTTCTTTTTTCTTCCTCCCTTCCTTCTTTTTCTTTCTTTTTCCCCTTTCTTTCTCTCTTTCTTTGCCTGCCTTCCTTCCCTCCTTTCCTCCTTTCCTTCCTTCCTTCCTTCCTTCCTTCCTTCCTTCCTTCCTTCCTTCCTTCCTTCCTTCCTTCCTTCCTTCTTTCTTTCCTTTCTTTCTCTCTTTCTTTGCCTTCCTTCCCTCCCTCCTTCCCTCCCTCCCTTCCCTCCCTCCCTCCCTCCTTCCTTCCTTCCTTCCTTCCTTCCTTCCTTCCTTCCTTCCTTCCTTCTTTTTCTTTCTTTTTTTCCCCTTTCTTTCTCTCTTTCTTTGCCTTCCTTCCTTCCTTCCTTCCTTCCTTCCTTCCTTCCTTCCTTCCTTCCTTCCTTCCTTCCTTCCTTCCTTCCTTCCTTCCCTCCCTCCCCTCCCTCCCTCCCTCCTTCCCTTTCCTCCCTCCCTGCCTCCTTGCTGTGCTAGCCTGGAACATTACTGTAATTCCTCTCTAAAGAAGCATAATGAAAATGTGAAGAAGCGGATTCCCCCTCCCCCCAGCCACTGGACTGTGTGCTAATGCAGTTCCAAAATTAACAGCAGAATGCCCAAGCCAGGTGTTTGCCTGATCTATGACAGAAGTGCACTCTGGTGGAATTTTCCCTTGCTCAGCCCGGGATCCAAGTGCATCAGTTGTCAAGTCAGGGGGAAAGGGGGAAAAAAAGGGGGGGAATCTGGTGTTTCAGTTGTGCAGGGTGTGAGTGGTGGAACTAGAGTGACACAAGACATATCCGTTGTGGGTGTCAACGGACACGAAAGAATCAAATGATAGTTAATGAAATGTTGTAAGTTGTGCAGAGTCGCCTTGCAGTGGGATGGGCAGGAAACAACTTAAATAAATACATACATACATAAATAATAGGTAAATAGGTAAATAAATAGACAGTGCTTGATAGTGTAAGTATCACATATGAAGGCATGTGCAGCTTTGATTTAAGCCTGAATGGGAAAATAAAAATCCAAGTTTCGTTTAAAAATACTGCATGGAAGAAAAATACATTTTCTTCTGCCTGCCTGCCTGCCTGTCATCCATCTGTCTATCTCATCTATTTGTCCATCCATCCATCCATCCATCCAGCCAACATCCCAAGCATCAAAAGCTTATAATCTCCAATGTATAATATGCAGGAATGCTAATAAACAACTTATTTCCAAAGAGAAAATAGTATCTACTGAACAAGTATATTTGTGTACAACAAACATAATTATAAATGTGTGTGTGTGTGTTTGTGTGTCTGTTAAAGGAAGGTCTTTTTGAACTAAGGGTCACTTCCTATGGATCACAACATGTCCATGCATTTTTCTGGCAAAAATATAGAGGTGACATGCAATTGACATATTCCAGGATTGTTTTTAGTTTTCCAATCTAGTAGACAACCCTTGGATATTTTTTTTTGACATATCCCATCCAGTTACTAACTAGATCTGATCCTGCTTTACTTTCCGAGATCAGCTATGTTTGGTACTATTTTATATTATAATATCACATAACTTTATAATCTTTTACATTATTTTATTAGCACAGCTTTCTGTTCATGATGCGATGAAAGATAGGTGAAGATTCTGAGAATAGCATTAGCACTTAGACATATACCACTTTCCCAGTGCTTTCACAGCCCTCTCTAAGTGGTTTACAAAATCAGCCTGTTGCCCTCCAACAATCTGGGTCCTCATTTGACCGACCTCGGAAGGATAGAAGGTTGAGTCAACTTTGAACCGGTCAGAATCGAATTGCTGGCAGTGAGCAGAGTCAGTCTGCAATATTACATTCCAACCACTGTGCCACCACAGTTCCAATCCTGAATCAATCTTGGAAGGTTGAGTCAACTTTGAGCCGGTCAGAATCGAACTGCTGGCAGTGAGCAGAATTAGCTTGCAATACTGCATTCTAACCACTGCGCCACCAGGGTTCGTTCAGATTGCTCTTCGACTTTCCTATGCCAACTCTGTTCTTGCAAGATTTCTTCAGGAAATACCACTTTATGTCTATCATATCCTCTCCCAAAACGGGAAGTTGTTGCTGCCTATAAACAACTCCAGGACTAAGGAAGGAATTGTTTTTAATTATTTCTGCAGCTCTTGACAGGAGAAAAAAAAAACCCACCCCAAAACACTTACTTGCAAAAGCCCTTAATACAGGTAGTCCTCAATTTACAACAGTTCATTTAGTGGCCGTTACAACGGCACTGAAAAATAGGACAATTACGAGCATTCCAGCATCCCCGTCATCACGTGATCAAAGTTGACAATGGACTCATATTTCCGATGGTCACGGTGTTCCAGGCTCACATTTTGCAATCTTCCAACAAGCAAAGCCACTGGGGAAGCCAGATTCGCTTAATGACCGCGTTCCTCACTTAGCCACACCAGCGATATGCTTCACAACAGTGCCAAGAAAGGTTGTAAAATGGGAGAAATCTCACAGGACACACGTCTCAGCAACAGAGAATTGTGGCCGGTGAGTCAAGGGACTACCTGTATTGCCAATGTTTGAAGCTAGGTAACCAGCAGCCAAAAGATTGAGTGCCACTCTCAACCATCTACTTACGTCTGGGTAGTAATCCATGGTGGGTACCAGATGCTGGATGAGGACCTCCAGGGATCCAGAAATGAGATTCCCATCCTGATAAACAGGATCGCCACTCCTCTCGCCTGTGTCTGGTGTCACCTGTCCTCGACATCCTGTCCCGAGCATGCTGGAAAATATCGGTGTCTGTGGCATAGTTTCCTGTATAAAAGGGGAGGAAGCAGCATGAAGGATTTGCAAGCAACATGAGTGTCTCAGAATTTTTGGGCCGTGCCTCTGTTAGGAAGACAGGCCCACTTGCTCATGTGCACCATCAAAGTTGGCACATTCCTTTGGAAGCAATGGGCTGGCACATGACTAAGAGCATAGAAGCAAACGAGACACTCCTCCTGCAAGTTAACATACGGCAGAGCCGGGTCTCACAAGCCTTTGCTTGCGATTCGATGAAGGGCAGGTTCCTAGCACTTAGCCAATGCCCCTTAGACTTATATACTGCTTTATGGTGCTTTATGGCACTCGCTGAGAGGTTTACAAAAGTCAGCACAAGAGTCGTGGTGGTTCAGTGGTTAGAATGCAGCATTGCAGGTCGATTCTGCCCACTGCCATGAGTTCGATCCTGACTGGGTCAAGGTTGACTCAGCCTTCCATCCTTCCGAGGTGGGTCAAATGAGGACCCAGATTGTTGGGGGCAAAAGGCTGACTCTGCAAACTGCTTAGAGGGGGCTGAGAAGCACTGTCAGGCAGTATATAAGGCTAAGGACTATGGCTATATTGCCCCCAACAATCTGGGCACTCATTTTACCCACCTCAGAAGGATGGAAGGCTGAGTCAACCTTGAGCTAGTCAGGATCGAACTCCTGACAGTCAGCAGAATTGGTCTGCGATACCGGAGTCTCACCACTACACCACCATGGTCCTTCCTTCCTTCCTTCCTTCCTTCCTTCCTTCCTTCCTTCCTTCCTTCCTTCCTTCCTTCCTTCCTTCCTTCCTTCCTTCCTTCCTTCCTTCCTTCCCAATTAGCAATAGCCCTTAGACTTATATATAGCTTCATAATGCTTTACAGCCTTCTTTAAGTGGTTTACAGAGTCAGCCACTTGCCCACAACAATCTAGGTCCTCCTTTTACCAACCTCAGAAGGATGGAAGGCTGAGTCAACCTTGAGCCGGTCATGCTTGTTCATGTACAACACAGCACACCCACACTGCTGAGCCAACAGCCCAGATCTGCTATTTTGCCCCCTCTCTGCTATGGATCCCAATAACTTTGGGTCGATCTGGTGGTCCCCCAGATTTTTGCAAGCCAGTTCCATTAGTCCTTTTCTTTTCCCCCAAGTGAGAGGCTGCCATAGAGAAGGGGGTGGGGTTTCAACCTATTTTCCAATGCATCAGAAGACAAGACAAGAAAATACGTCTCCTGCTTGGATGGAGGGTTGGACTAGATGACCTACAAGGTCTCTTCCAACTCTGTTTATTGGCAATCTGTAAACTCTGCACAAAACATCTTACTCCACTGGGGAACAAACTTGAAACATCAGCATTGCTGAAGTGAAATTGCACAGAGGCGAAGAAAAATAGCAAGTTGCCATGATTTGCTTAGAAAAACCAATTTTGTTACTACTATGTGCAGATGTCAAAGCAATTTAACCCAAGCTCTCTTCCTCCACATGGTATTTCAATCGCTCGTGTTTACTACTCTTGAGTTTTCAAGGTTACTAAGCTGTACGTTAGGGAGGCGCTCAGGGAATATCTCAGAAGCTGTTCTGGTAAAATCAGCTTCTTTCCTTTGTTCCAGGACAATTCTTCCATTCTCCATGAATACAGGGAGTCTCTAATTTACGATGGTTCATTTAGTGACGGTTCACAGTTAAATCGGACCCAAAGAATAAGCGACTCGTGACCGTTTTCTCAGAGTGGCGAACTTTGCAGGATTCCTCTGGGTCCCCGCGATTGAAATTCAGATGCTTAGCAACTGACTCATATTTATAATGGTGGGGGGTCACGGGGTCCCCCATTTGTGACCTTCTGACAAGCACAGCCAATGGGGAAGCCAGATTCACTTAGCGACCATATTGCTAAATTCAAAACTCCGGCGATTTGCTTAACAGCGGTGGCGAGAAAGATCGTAAAATGGGGTAAAACTGACTCTAACAAAGGTCTCGGTTAGCCACATAAATTTTTGGGCTCCCCTGTCATTGTAAGTCGAGGACTTCCTATACTTTACTGTTTGACATTGACTTTATCAAAAAAAAAAAAAAAAGTTTATCATTGCCAGAGCTTGAATAGTTGAACTAAAGAGGCAAATTTTGATTTTCAGTTACTATACAGTGCCTTGTCTTTATACAGCTAAGGTAAAGGTAAAGGTAAAGGTTCCCCTTGCACCTACATACTAGTCATTTCCAGCTCTAGGTGGTGCTGCTCATCTCTGTCACAAAGCCAAAGAGCCAGCGCTGTTCGAAGACGTCTCCGTGGTCATGTGGCCGGCATGACTAAATGCCGAAGGGGCACGGAATGCTGTTCCCTTCCCACCAAAGGGGTCCCTATTTTCCTACTTGCATTTTTTACATGCTTTTGAATTGCTAGGTTAGCAGAAGCTGGAACAAGTAATGGTAGCTCACTCCATGACATGGCGCTAGGGATTCGAACCACTAAACTGCCGACCTTCCTGATCAACAAGCTCAGCGTTTTAGCCACCAAGCCACCGCGTCCCTAAATGTAAATCTACAGCTAGTCCTGACTTAAAACAGTTCATTTAGTGACCGAGGTTACAAAGGCACTGAAAAAAAGTGACTTAGGACCGTTGTGCACCCTTATGACTGTTGCAGCATCCCCACATGATCAAAATTTGGACGCTTGGCACCTGAACTCGTATTTATGATGGACGCAGTGTTCCTGGGGTCACACAATCCCCTTTAGTGATCTTCTGACAAGCAATGGGGAAACCAGATTCACTTCATAATGTTGGTAAAATATGGCAAAACTCACTCAACAGCTGTCACGCTTAGCAAACGGTAATGTTGAGGACTATCTGCAATTGCCCAACTCTAGCCTCATTCTCTCTTCCTCTTCTTCTGGATTTCTTCTCTAGAGTCAGACAGTTTTGGGTTCTAGATCACCGGCTCTCTGTTATTCTTATAAGTAAAGTCTTTGTCTTTTCTATCAAGCTCTGCCTGACAGGTATGTCCCATGCAGCCATCTGGGCCACAATTGAGAAGTGGTGTCACACTTCTGGAAAACTTTCTCAACTTCACGGTCTAAGCTCACAGCCCAGGGATAGCCTTGTCTGTCCACGTCTTAACCAGGTTTGACCCAGCTTAGCCAAGATGGGCAAGCTAAGCAACACTACCTAGCCGAATTTAAGTGCACCAGAAGAACACCTACTCTATCTCATCATGATGGACACAAAAACTTCACTCTTTACCACCTGCTAGATAGATTAGCTAAAAAAATTAAAAATAGGTCTAGCAAATAGAGTAGTGTAGGATAGGATAGGATAGGATAGGATAGGATAGAATATGATAGAATAGAAAAGAATGCAGAAGGGAAGGGAAGAGAAGAAGAGAATAGAATAGAATAGAATAGAATAGAATAGAATAGAATAGAATAGAATAGAATAGAATAGAATAGAATTCTTTATTGGCCACGTGTGATTGGACACACAAGGAATTTGTCTTTGGTGCAAATGTTCTCAGTCTACATGAAAGAAAAGATACATTCATCAAGAATCATCAGGTACAACACTTAATAATAGTCATAGGAGACAAAATGTTGGAGATGTAACTGAAAAACGGGCATATTTTATCATATGTCAGGGGGTCTTTAAACTTGGCAACTTTAAGACTTGTGGACTTCAACTCCCAGAATTCCTCCTCCGATCACGTTAGCTCAGGAATTCTGGGAGTTGAAGTCCACAAGTCTTAAAAGATGCCAAGTTTGAAGACCCTTGGCATATGTGTTAAAGGAAAAAAGAAAATTGGGGGGGCAAAGATACACAGGGGGCTAGAAAAGGTAATAGGGAAACATATAGATTTAAAAACCTGAACTGTTTTTATTAGGTATAATATCAGGAAAAAAATTAGATAAGAAAGATATGTATTGAATATCACATATCCTAATAGCAGTGAGGATTACATTCGCACAACATTGGAGAAATGAAGAGATACCACAGGATGAAGAGATAATGAAGAAGATACTGGTCTGTGCAGAAATGGACAGATTGACGTTGAAAATTAAACAGGAGGAAGATACAGAATATTATCAATCATGGAATCTATTTTATCAGTGGTTGGGGAAAAAAAGGGGTGGGGATTAAGAATGTAATCAGTATTGTTAAGTGAATTAAATAGCCAGACAACACTGTGTTTATTAAGCACTAAGAAATGTAATTAATAAAAAAAATCAATAAAATTAAAAGAAAAAAAAACTTCACTTTCCCCCAAGAAAGTTAACTTTCTAGGTCTGCGTCCAGAATTTGTGGGTGCTTCCATCACTGGACAGACACTTGTTTGAAATGGTTTGGGTCTCCTGCCTGAGCAGGGGGTTGGACTAGATGATCTCCAAGTTCCCTTCCAAACTCTGTTATTCTTAGTGGCATTCTGTTATCTATTACAACTACTTCTATAGAAACTTTTCATTCCTCTCCTTCCCAATCACTTCATGGCCTGAATCCATCATTTCCTAAATCTGCTTCTTCTGCGTATCTTTCCTTATTACTACATTTCTCTTTTATAACCAGTAGTAGGAGAAAAAAATGTTCTGCTTTCTGATATTTTAGCAGTTCCGCCAGTCTCTCTTCGAGACTTTTACAGCATCCTCTTAGGAAGCTAATTTGGATAAGTCTCGGTCTTTATAGGCAAGATTTCTATTCACCTACAATGCTATAGATCCCTTTTTTAAAGTTAGGATTTTACTTGTTTCTTGCAACTGCAGTTCCTACAGGCTGTTTTTAAACATTTTGCACACTTATCTCGCACCTACCCAGATAGATGGGAGCATCTAGCTGTGAGCCACTGATCAAGGATGTTAAACAAGACCAGCCTTGGTGAGAATTTTAGTAGGGGGGGGATCTATCTAGGATAAATTGGGAGGTCAGCAGGGCATGCTGGAAGAAAACAGTGCCAAACCCTTTTCATATAACCTTAAGAAAACAGAATGGATTAAACTCAACTCCAAGGTGGCTTTAATTTATTTTAGCTCTGTGCCCGATAAAAAGCGTCTCCTGTGATGGTAGGAGGCACCCAGCCACAGTGTCAGCCATCATATCTTGCAATTCTTCCATCTTAAACAAAGCGGATTTTAAAAAATCAACGGAAAGCAAATGGATGATCTTCCTTGCGGGGTTTTAGCATTAAGTCAGGGGACTCAAGTTTATCTACAAAAGGGAAAAAAATAATTATTGCTTTCTCTCAAAAGGGGTTTAACTCAAGATGCATGATGTCAAAGCCCAAATGAGGTAGAAGTTAAAGGGCTGTCAAATTCCAAGAAGTTCTTTCTTTCTTTCTTTCTTTCTTTCTTTCTTTCTTTCTTTCTTTCTTTCTTTCTTTCTTTCTTTCTTTCTTTCTTTCTTTCTTTCCTTCCTTCCTTCCTTCCTTCCTTCCTTCCTTCCTTCCTTCCTTCCTTCTTTCTCTCTCGTCCCTTTCTCTTTTTTCTCTTTCTCCCTCTCTTTCTCCCTCTCTTCCTTCCTTCCTTCCTTCCTTCCTTCCTTCCTTCCTTCCTTCCTTCCTTCCTTCCTTCCTTCCTTCCTCCCTCCCTCCCTCCCTTCCTCCCTCCCTCCCTCCCTCCCTCCCTCTCCCTTTCTTTCTCTTTCTTTCCCCTTCTCTCTCTTCCTTTCCTTTCCTTTCCTTTCCTTTCCTGTCCTGTCCTGTCCTGTCCTGTCCTGTCCTGTCCTGTCTTGTCCTGCCTGTATTCACTTATGGAGAAGGAGAAAAAAAAAAAGGCAAACTCAAAGCAGAAATACTACATGTAGAATGTGGAATGAGCACAGAAATAAAACAGGTGCTGGAGATACTTTGCTGTGTAAAGTGGTAACTCCAAGCTTCTCTTCCCCTTTTAAGGCAGCTTCTTCCAAAATCACCCTTAATATTTATCTAACAATTTGAGAATTTGTCTCTGTTCACTCAACCCTCAGTGCTGATGCTAAGAGACGGCATTTTTTTTTAAAAAAAGGAAACAAACAGTTGAACAGTTTTTCAACTGTTTCTCCTCAAAAAGGTTAAAAATAGATCTTGTACATCTTGTCCAACACATTCTGCATGGCTATTTACAAATTAGGACAAGAAATGTTCCTAATAGTAAACAGGAGCATTCTTCCCGCAGTTCAGTCCAAAGTTTGCCATTCAAATGTTGGGAGTGAGTCACGAGAACTGGAATTTGAAGACAGAATGTACAGCAGCTAAATAAAATCTAATTGAGGAATGAGACGGGGTGATTGTATGCCAAAGGGCTTCTTCTGCGGTAGTTTTTCAGTGGCATTTCATAACTTTAGTCACAAGGCATTGTGTTTGGGGAGCACAGGATAGTTTGACAACTGGGAATCAGCTAGAAGATGGCTTGACTTTGCTTGGGACTTCACTTTGTCCATTTCAGGGATAAAATTCCTGGTGGGCTGCTTATCTGGATGCATATTATAAATTTTTGGGATGGAGGGAGACCTTATTCTCCTTCCATCTCTGTCCTGGTAGGGATGACACGCATGTGAAACTGTGTTCAGGCTTGAATTGAGAGGTCCTTGATGCTCTCTGAGCTTGGTGGTTTTCTTGCAGACATTTCATGACCCAACTGGGTAACATCATCAGTGCTAGAAGGGAGAGGGGTTTGCAGAGAGGAGGAGGAGGAGGAGGTGGAGGACTGTGGGGTTCTAGGTCCTTGGTGCTCTCTGATCTTGGTGCTTTTCTTGCAGACTTTTCATTACCCAAACTAGGTAATATCATCGGTGCTAGAAGGGAGTAGGGCTTATGGAGGAGGAGGATGACCGACAATGACAACAACAACAACAACAACAACAACAACTGTGAGGTCTTCAGTGCTCTCTGAGCTTGCTTGTTTTCTTGCAGACATTTCATGACCCAACTAGGTAACCTCATCAGTCTTAGCATTGATGATGGTACCTAGTTTAAGACATGAAATGTCTTCAAGGAAACAATCAAGCTCAGAGAACACCAAGGACCTGATGATATTACCTAGTTTGGTAAAGAAACATCTTCAAGAAAACCACCAAGCTCAGAGAGCACCAAGGACCTTTCTTCATAGGAGCATGTGAAGATGGACAATGCAGAAAGTGTCCAGCCTAGAATGTTACTTTCTACATTGTCCACCTTCACATACTTCTACAAAGGAGCCCTTTTATCAATCCTGATCTTGCCACGCAGTTTCACACAATATGGTAGCAGTCACTCAGTACAAGGCTGTCACAGAGAAGAAGTGACTGACTTCTTCTCCAAAGGGCCTAAGGGCAGGACCAGAAGTAACAGGTGGAAAGATCATTAAAGAGAAATTCAAGCTAGAACTCAGGAGAAATTTTCTGACAGTGAGAACCAATAATCAATCAATGGAATAGCTTCCTTCCTGGAGTTGTGGATGCCCCATCATGGGATATTTTCAAGAAGAGATTGGCCAGCCAATTTGACTGGGATGGTACAGGGCCTCCTGATTGAGCAGGGGGCTGGACTAGAAGACCTCCAAGGTCCCTTCCAGCTCTATGCTGATTCTGAAAATACGGCTTTGTAAAACCATTCTAATTCACCCAAAGCAACAAAAACATGCTATATGGAACTCGACAAATGTAGCAACCCCTGAATATCATTCAAAGCAGAATACCGTAGGTAATTCACCGAATGATGCCAGTGAAAAAGGAAGTCAAGTTCAACATTTGAAATAAGGATCAAACCAAGTAGCTGAAAAAAGTGTCTAAAGGGTACAACCCTTATTGGGTGACCTGTTTGATCGTGAACTCTGTGTATGTCCATGTTGAGAATAGCACTTCCTGCTCTCAATCGTAATTATTTCTCAGATAGAATTACAGTATAAGTGTCAGGGTAATACACATGTTTACAATATCCATGTCCAGAGCTCAATTCTTGAGCAGGGAGGGTTGGGCTAGACTAGAAGATCTCCGAGGACCCTTTCAGCCCTATCATTCTACGTTCTGCCTCTTGTATGCATTTCTCCATTCCACATCCCTATTGATTCTTGACTTCCTGGGCCTTGGAATGGACTGTTTTTAACCGGGCGGAGAATGTTGATCCCTCCCATCAACAATATATTGACTCTCCTACAAATCATCATTTTGCTTTGAGCTTTGTTGATGTTTTCCTGTTCTTGTCAAACCAGGTTTGACAGCTGCAAGGTTTTAGCTACCTGCGGAGTCACATCGGCCTCTGACAAAGATGAGCCTTTAAGAGGTTCTAAGCTCTGATAGCTCAGGGCAACAGCTCTCCTATAGAAGAGGCTGATGTCAGACAGACCACACAGGAAAAAATCCCAGACATGCAATTACCTGGCTGGCTATGTTTGAAAACAGAAGGCAAAATGGATCTTGGTTCTGCTCCAACAGGTACTTATCAAGATAGCAATGGCAATAAGCACTTAGACTTAGCACTTAGACTTGTATACTACTTCCCAGTGCTTTACAGCCCTCTCTAAGTAGTTTACAGAGTCAGCCTCTTGCCCCCAGCAATCTGGGTCCTCATTTTACCCACCTCAGAAGGATGGAAGGATGAGTCAACCTTGAGTTGGTAAGGATCAAACTGGTGACAGTCAGCAGAATTAGCCACTACAGCTCTAAATAACAGATAATAGACAGACAGAAGACAGACACATAGATACAGATACATAGATAGATGATAGATAGATATTATCTAGCTATCTTAGATAGATAATAGATAGCAATAGCATTTAGACTTATATACCACTTTGCAATGCTTTTCAAAGTGGTTTACATAGTCAGCCTCTTGCCCCCAATAATCTGGGTCCTCATTTTACCAACCTTAAAAGGATGGAAACCTGAGTCAACCTTGAGCCGGTCAGGATCGAATTCCTTACAGTTGGCAGAATGTAACAGAAACCCAAATAAATAATGAAACTACACTCTACAAAATATCTTGCCAATATCCCAGGATCATTCTTAATGCTCTCCCTATTTTGTGTGAAGGAGAAAGGACCTATCCTTGTGATGCTTATCCTTTTGATTTAACCCTTTGAATTTTAATCGCTTTGTATCATCTTTTTGTAAGCCGCACAGAGCTGCTGTTATTGGTGAGATGAGGGACATAAACATGTTAATAAATGAAGGATTCCGCTCAGCCACTTTGAATGAGCAAAGATTAATTCGCTTCCTACACAGGTTCCACTTCTGTTGTCTCCCTTGCACAGAGGATCTCAAAAGAAAAGAAAGAACTTGTGCCATCCATTGTTTAATCTTTGGGAAGCGTCCAAGGTTTTCTTTGACAACGTCCCCTGGGATGAAACGGGCACAGGTTGCTCAGTGTCGTTTACCATCCAATGTGCCAACTTGGGTCCTTGTGACTAGGAAACGGCCACCTGTGGTTTGTTCTGAGCATGCTCTCCCAGGCAGGAATCTAGTTGATTAGCAACCCTCTCCATTTTCAGTGTAAGGCAAACCACAGGGACAATTTCTGATTAGATGGGTCTGGCAACGCAGGCTTCCAACCGCTAAGAGGCTGCCCCAAAGAAGAGGGGGACCAACCTATTCTCTGAAACACCAGAAGTCAGGAGAAGAAGAAATGGAGGGAAACTAAGCAAGGAGAGAAGCAACCTGGAACTAAGGAGAAACTTTCTCACAGTGAGAACAATCAACTAGTGGTAGCACAGAGAGGATGGGGTCAACCTGTTTTCCTTAGCCCCTGAAGGCAGAACATGAAGAAGCAATGGATGGAAACTAATAAAGGAGAGAAGCAACCGAGAACTAAAGAGAAACAGTGGGCACAATTGATCAGTGGAACTGCTAGCCACCAGAAAGTTGTAGGGTGCTCCATCACTGGAGGTTTTCAAGAAGAGACTGGACAGCCATTGGTTCAGAGTGATGTAGGGTTTCCTCCTGAGCAGAGGGTTGGACTAGAAGACCTCCAAGGTCCCTTCCTGCTCTGTTCTTCTGTTTATTTGAATATGGCAATTGTTTTGAAATGTTCATTCTCAATTCACTGGGAAGCTCCTGAGTTCCTTTTGAGCCACGGGCAGGAAGTTGGCGGCTTCAAACGTTCCCAGAAAAATTGAGCTGCACTTTTCATTTTTCGATGTCCGGGTTAATGAACCAAGACCTCTTTGGTTGTCCCGAGGATCTCGCAATCGGTCCTTCACATTTGGGAGAGGAAACCTTAGACCGAAAAGTTGAGAAGAGTGGACTGGCTGGCTTCCTTTCCATTGGCCGATTCTACTACAGGGAAGGGTGGCAAATATCGCCTTGTAATGCCTCCCCAAACGAAGCAGCAAATGTTGGAAAAGTGCCCAAATGAACAACATCCGTCTGCAGTGGTAGGCCAGCTATTTTTTTTCAGGAAGCGGAGCAAAACATACACAAACACAGCCTCCAGTTAGAAGTTGGTGAGCGTTTGCATGAAAGAGCCTCTGGCACGCTAAGAATCCTTTGAGTCAATAACAAAACAAATTGCACACCTTCCCGTAGGGAGGCTCTTGCAAGTCCCCTGCACTTGTTATGTCTATCTTTGCTGTCAAGAGAGACCCAAGAATGCAGCTGCTGCAGCCCTCCTATTTCTAAATAAAACCGTTCAAAGGCGTGTGGTTTTTTTTTTTTTTTCCTCTAACGCTGCCTCCAAAGGCTCCTGTTATTACGTTTATTTACCCAACGGCAGCCAAACTGCCGAAGCCAAACCAGAAAGGGCAGTTTGAAGCAGGAACGAATCAGCCACGCTGGACAACAAAAGAAAGGGAAAAAAAAAAACCTTCAACCTCTCTTTAACATTTAAGTTACTACATTTTCCCATGGGAGCCGGGACAGCTAAGAATATCCCTACACCTGACTTTCAACAGCTTGCCTAGAGTATAGATGGCAGATCCATCAAGTTTTGCTTTCTTTTGTTCTTCCATTCAACTTTTCTTGGAGTTTCAAATATTTACCGGCTCACCCTTGGAAAGGGTGCAAAAAAGAAGGAAGGAAGGAAGGAAAAAGCAAGAGGAAGGAAGAAAAACAACAACAACAAAATCTTTCTTACCCTCATGGTTTTCTGGAGTATGTACATAGGTTTTCTGCCCGGTATAACCCCCTGTTAGCCTACAGCATTGTAGTTTCAGTCTAAGAGGAGAGGGAATGAGAGAGAGAGAGAGAGCAGCTCCCTCCGTCCAGCAACTCTTCCCGCCAGCTCAGATCTGAAATAACAAAGCTTGCAAGCATCCCATTTCCAGACTGGCTCTGACGTCAGCAGCTGCCTCAACCCTCTGTTGGCTGAGCCAGAGGCATGTCGGATTCAAAAGGAGGGCTGGCTGACCGCATCTGTCTTTTGTGCCAGCCTTGGAATTCGTTTTTATTTTTTTAAAAAAGGGCCCTTCTCAACCTCTTCTTTTTAGAAAGACACGGGTCACTCTTGCTCATTGTGTCTTCCCTTGACTTTTTGCTAGCTCAGAAAGACCAGGACAGGATGGCAAGGGGATTAAAAAAAAAAAAAAGAGGACCCAGTTGGCTGGAAGTTACAATGACAGAAAATACAGCTACTCCTCGACTTACATGAGCCCAACGTGTAGGTGTTGCTAAGCGGAACATTGGTGAAGTGAATTTCACCCCATTTTGTGACTTCTTTTTTTGAGGGGGGGCACTGTTGCTAAAGGAATCATTGAAACTATGTAGTTGCTAAGAGAATATGGCTTCCCCAATGATTTGGCTTGCCTGGAGGTTGGAAAAGCTGGGGCCAAGCTGATTTTCCTACAGATTTTAAGCCAGAACTAATTTTTTGGTGAGGCATAACAAATATGACAAAGGAGGGTTGCGTATTTGATATTCCATGTTTTAACAGCAGCAAGAATGGTTTTTATAAATGGTTGGACGACAACAGGGGTAGAAATTAGGAACTTAAGAAGTATTGCTATGCACACAAATGGCCTCAGACAGTATGCTGTTCATTAAGCACTTATTGTATGGAAAGAGAAAACCAATAAAAATATTTTAAAAAGGTCGCAAAAGCTGATCTTCTTTTTCAGTGCCATTGTAACTTTGAATGGTCCCTAAGTGAAGTATGTTGAAGGACTACCTGTAACAGATTTGGAAGGGACCTTTGAGGTCTTCTAGTGCAACCCACTGCTCAAGAAGGAGAACCTATACTATTTCAGACAAGTGACTGTCCAGTCTGTTCTTAAAAACCTTCAGTGCTGGAGCACCCACAACTTCTGGTGGCAAATTGTTCCACTGGTTAATTGCTCTCATGGTCAGGAAATTCCTCCTTAGTTCTAAGTTGCTTCTCTCCTTGATAAGTTTCTAGCCATTGCTTCTTGTCCTGCCTTCTGGTGCTTTGGAGAATAATTTGACTCCCTCTTCTTTGTGGCAACCCCTGAGATATCGGAAGACTCTATCATGTCACCCCTGGTCCTTCTTTTCACTAGATTAGACATACCCAATTCCTGCAATTAACATCCATAGGATTATCTGGTAGTGTCCTATTCAACGATGTTGAACTTTTGAATCAAGGAGAATTTTTTTTAAAAAAAAAAAACACCTGTAGTTCTCCTCTAAGAAATGAGGATTATGGAGCATGCTGAAACATAAATAGATAGAATAGAATGGAACTGGAAGGGACCTTGAAGGTCTTCTAGTCCAACCCCCTGCTCAAGCAGGAGACCCTACACCATTTCAGATAAGTGATTGTTCTAGACGCTTCTTAAAAACATCCAGTGATGGAGTACCCATGATTTATGAAGGAAAGCTATTCCACTGATTAATTGTCCTCACTGTTAGGAAATTCCCCTTAATTCTCAGTTGTTTTTCTCCTTGATCAGTTTCCATCCATTGCTTCTTGTCCTGCCTTCTGGTGCTTTGGAGAATAGCTTGACTCCCTCTTCTTTGTGGCAGCCCCTCAAAATATTGGAAGAATGCTATCGTGTCACCCCTAATTCTTTTTTTTTCTTTAGACTAACCAAACCCAAAACCTGCAGCCATTTAGTCTCCAGGCCTTTGATGATCTTGGGAAAAGTAAAATACAATGTAAGCAACAAAAGCCTTCCAATCTCCTGTCCTCCTCCCTTACTCATCCATCCCACTCCGTATGTTATCACATGTTCATTTCATGATGGGACAAAATTGCATTTCAAGGCACCCATTTTAAGAGGCGGCCACATTCATTCAAGCTTCCCCATTAAGGGGTCCTTTGGCAGCTCTAAAATTATTCATTTTTTAAGTCCCATGCCACTCATTTTTCAGGGGGCTTGAAACAGTGATGGGATTCAAAAAAGTTCTGTGGGCATGGCTTGGTGGACGTGGTGTGGCTTGGTGGGTGTGGCTTGGTGTGGCAGGGGAAGGATACTGCAAAATCCCCACTCCCTCCCCACCCCACTAGCCTGCTTTCCAGCTCCGTTCTCCTGTGCAGGGCAACCAAAGAAGACCCAGCCGATTAGCTGGGACTCAATGGGAGGCAGAGAATAGAGGGGGTTGGTGGGACCAGTCAGAGATGGGATTGGCCAGGTCTCCAAACTACTCAAAATGTCCGCTACCGATTCTGCAGAACCAGTCAGAACCAGCTGAATCCCACCTCTGGACTGAAATGAGGACTAGGTTCCATGCGTTTATACCCAGGGAAATGTAGCGCAGGAGGGGAAGGCCTAGTGAGTGACTCAGATATGCTGGAAGTTTCTCCAAATATTTACATCCAAACTTGCGGATTTGAAATAGGGCAGGTGTGAAATGCTGCTGAAAGATAGTTGGAGCCATTGGTATTTGGCAATCACTATTTAGTCACATTTTGATTTTAACTTCAGGTCAAAATTGTTGATTGTTTGCTGTGCCTTGGTGACATTCACTTTGTCGGGGAAGTTTGCTTCTAAAAAACTTGCCTATTCGAACGTAATTAGACACCCCCACTGCTTGAATTCTTGGCGTGCTTTGGGTAAATCTGATAAAGACCTATAACTCGGAAAGTAAAGGACTTTTCTACTTGTTCTACGGGAAACTTGCAGGGGGAGGGAAGGATCACATATGATTAATTTTTTTCATCTTAGATGTTCTGGTTGGAGAAGGACACAGCTGCCTATTGTGCTTTCCTCTGGAAAATAAAATAAAATAAAGGCTAGGGTTTGTAATTCCACCTACAAGGGGGTTTTCTTAACTTTGTGGATTGATAAGAGACAGGATTTTCAAGTGAGATGGTGAAGGAGAACAAAGGCCATTTTTCCCCACAATATTATTTATGTCCTTGGCTTGCTGCTTGAAATCAGTTGGCCAAAATTTGTACTTTCTACCCTGGGGTTCTCGCCATGTTGTTTTTCTACCTGCCTGCCTTATTGTGAAGCTGTTCATCCAAGATGCAATAGACCCTTATTCAGATTAACAGAGTTGAAAGAGACCTTATAGGTAATCTAATCCAACCCCCCACCACCACCACTGGCTTGGAAACTCGGGAAGATTATTTGAACCCATTATTAGTACTGGTAATACTGATTTGGAAACATAACTCCCTAGATGCTTTTCTCAGTTCTCCTTGGAGAAGACTAGAGATTAAATTGGAGCATTTCTGACCTAGCTCATAACCAAGCTATTCGGCTTGAATAGTCCTGTAATAAAATGAACAAATATATACATGGCTTAGGGAAAGGAAGAGGGAGGGAAAAGGAAGGAGAGGGAGAGGAAGAGAAGGAGGAGAGAAGAAGAAGAAGAAGAAGAAGAAGAAGAAGAAGAAGAAGAAGAAGAAGAAGAAGAAGAAGAAGAAGAAGAAGAAGAAGAAGAAGAAGAAGAAGAAGAAGAAGAAGAAGAAGAAGAAGAAGAAGAAGAAGAAGAAGATGATGATGATGATGATTTGGGTTGGGAGCTTATTATTCGGGACAAATTACTTATTGATTTGTTTAATTTAAATTGATAGAGCTGCTCAAATCTCTCAACTCTGGATGGCTTACAATAAAAACAACCATTAAAAAAAACACCCTAACAATACGATCTGCATGAACTAATTAATTTAATAACACCGCCCTCAAAGTCTCTTCATCTCAGGACCTGTGGAAGTGCCAGGTCTCCAAGGCTTACTTAAAGAAGGACAGGTTGTGATATTGTGAAATAAACAAGGAAGAAAAAGAATGTAACATGATCCAAGGATTCAATTGTGGGCTGGTTATGCCAGTTAATATATTTCAAGCGCACCTGTAGCATCAACAGACATCTAAGCCTAGTTCAAATGACACTTTGCTCCAGTTCTCTTACTATCTTGACCCGAGTCTTTGATTTCCTTCTACGTCATCGGGATGCGTATAGTAAAATCTACCTTGTCTTCAGGGGTGGGCTCCGAACGGTTCTCCCCAGTTTGGATGAACCAGTAGCTAACCAGTAGCTAACCAGTAGCTAATTTTATGACTGGTTCAGCGAACTGGCCACGCCCACCCAGCAACCAGGCAGACAGCCAGTTGCTAAAATTTTTGAAGCCCACCCCTGACTATGCTCCAGTTCTCTTACTATCTTGACCCGAGTCTTTGATTTCCTGCTACATCATCGGGATGCGTAAAATCTATCTTCCTTTAGCTGATCTAAAAAATCTAATACTGGATAGCAGACCACTAGGAAATCCCAAGCTCAAAACCAAAAACAATCTGGAAAAACATGGTTGCCATCTATTTCCTAACTGCATTTGAGGAAACTACCGATTGTAGGAGCCCATCTGGATTCAAAAGAAAGCTACTTTCAGTGTAAACACTGGAACCAGATGAGCAATTGTTTTTGTTGTTGTAGAAAGATGAGCTGCCTTGAAGAAGAATTTGATAGCTCTCTTAATGGATTCCTTGACCCAAACTATCCAAATAGAGAGGCAGTCAAGAACATAGCAAGAACAGGGTGTAAGCAGGAAGAACTGGCTTGGTGAGTCAGTGTTGTTTGGCTTTGGTTCCATGCCAGTGTTTTTCCCCCTCTCTTTTATTTAATGCACCTTTGGTTGCATAGTGCTCCCTTTCCAAGCCACTCTCTGTTTAGTTTGACAACCCATGACTAATACTCGAGCCATTTAGTACAGTATTTCTACTGTTAAATGCCAATCATGTGATGTTTTAACAACAGCTAAAAGTACTTGGCAGTTACGGCTGGCTTCCCAGTTTCATGCCGACCTGTGCTTTGCAGAAAGAGCCACGATTGGCTGCGATTACCTACAACAGAGTAGTAAACCACGCATTGCACGGCCCTGCTTTTTTTCTGAGACACTTTTTTTTAAAGCGTAGGAGAGGTCAATAGTGCTTTGTTTCAGCTTTGTGGATTGTGTAGCTGGCGAACAGGTTTCTTGGTTACAAATAGCATGCAAAACTCGGAACCAGCGAATTGGCGTCTAGCGTTAAGTCTGAATTTAAGGCGATATTGTTCCTCTGCATTGTAAAGATGTTGTGCTTGTTGTTGTTTTTTTAAAAAAAAAACAAACCAAGCCCATTTATTTGTAATGTGCAATTTGCACAATTCCATAAGCACTTTCTGACAAGTACATTCCACTGAGCAAACAGGGGAACATTTCAAAAAAAAAAAGCAGGCATAGAAATTATCCCAAAGTGCTTTTCAAAAGACAACCGGACTTTCAAGAAAGAAAGTTGGTAAAATGTTAAGGAAACATTTCCTTAACAATGTTTTGCTTCTCATCCAAGAAGCTTCTTCAGTTCAGAACTGAAGAAGACCTGAACTAAAGAAGTTTCCTGGATAAGAAGTGAAATGATTGCATCCAGTTTTGGCTGCCACGATATAAAAAAAAGATGTCGAGACTCTGGAAAGAGTGCTGAGAAGAGCAGCAAAGATGATTGGGGGACTGGAGGCTAAAACATACAAGGAACAGTTGCAGGAATTGGGCCTGGCCAATCTAGTGAAGAGAAGGACCACAGGAGACAGGATAGCATCTTCCAATATTTGAGGGGCTGCCCAAAGAAGAGGAAGTCAAGCTATTTTCCAAGGCACCCGAAGGCCAGACAAGGAATAATGGATGGAAACTAATCAAGGAGAGATTCAACCTGCAAATAAGGAGAAACAGTGAGAACAATTGATCGGTGGAACAGCTGGCCACCAGCACTGAAGATTTTTAAGAAGAGACTGGACAACCATTTGTCTGAAATGGGATAGGATGTCCTGCTTCAGCAGTGAGTTGGACTAGAAGACCTCCACGGTCCCTTCCAGCTCTGTTATTTCAAGGAAAAATCCAAGCAACTCCAGTTGCCTTTTGAAAAAAACAAAACACTTTTGACCCATAGGATTGAGAATCTCCATAGTCATAGAAATTGTGGTACAGATTTACACAAAGTAGATTTCATTCATCCACAAACGTGTACCTAGTTGCACACAAATACACACACAACCCTATATATAGATGTATACCTCATACAACTAATGGTAGCTAACTAACAACAACAACAAAAATAGCATGCACATTTTGTAAGTGTTCTTACTTCTGTTCTATAATGATTTTCTTTTTAAGTCAAATAGGAAAAGATGAACTAAGATAATTGCTGGAAGTCAAATATAAATTGGAGGTTGAATTACAGTGTGCTTCATGCAATTTACTTAAAGGTATTTGGATAAATTGCATGCCTGATTTCCTATCAAAGCGTAACAAGTAATTACAACAGCCTCCATTTACATTCTTCCAACCTCGGCTGCTTTCTTAATTACAAAGGAAATAACTCTGACATATGCCATTTACCTCCTTTTAATAAATCCACAGGACAATTTTTAGACTTGTTTTGTTTTCACAGGATGCGACGCCTGCCTGGAGCATCAGCTCAGGCTAATCCTTGGCAAGATAGAAACTTTTGCTGTTTATCGGATGTTGCGGTTCTTAGCAATCCAAAACAGGAATTAAATTGGGGCTGAAGATTCACCTCCAAAGGGGTATTTTTCAGGAAGATACATTTGAATACCAATCTTTTTAAGTTTCTCTCTCTCTCTCTCTCTCTCTCTCTCTCTCTCTCTCTCTCTCTCTCTCTCTCTCTCTCTCTCTCAATTTATAATTATATACATACATATATTCATATGCACACACACAAACATACACAGGTTTAATAAACAGTTGTTTAGTGACCATTTGAAGTTACAAGAGCACTGAAAAAAGCGACATATGACCGTTTTCACACTTATGACTCTGGCAGTGTCCCCGTGGTCATTAAATGTGATCAAAATTCAGGCACTTGGCAACTGACACATACTTACGACGGTTGCATCATCCTGGAGTCACACAATCCCCTTTTGGGACCTTCTGAAAAGCGAAGTCCATGTGTCAGGATTCTGGCAGTTACCCCCAATTAAATCATGAGTCTCAAGCCAAACTTCCAAAACTTCAAAAGGATTTATTGGGAGTTAAGATGCAAACACTGCCTGGGTGTAGCTGACTCTGAGACACATCATTCACTGTCTCCCTTGACCCTGGTTTTCCCCCACCCCCTGGGTGTATTGCAATTCATATTCTCCAATGGGACACATCCATAGCCCAGAGTCATCAATCAGGCTCTCCAGTTAGAATTTTGCGCAGCAGAAAGTTCAGTCACCTAGTTACTATCTTTGAAAACCTATTTATGGAATGCACTTTCGATTTCCAACTGCCTCACTGCTCCCCCTCCCTTTCTGTTGGCAACTCTAAAAAGACCATAGGAATATTTTATGAGTTGACACCATGCGGGAGCCAGATTCACTTAACAACCATGTTACTAATTGAACAACTGCAGTGGTTCACTTAACAACTGTGGCAAGAAAGGTCGTAAAACTGGGCAAGGCTCACTTAACAACTGTCTTGCTTAGCAACAAAAAATGGGCTCAAGTTGGTGGTAAATCAAGGACTACATATATACTGTATATATGTATGTAAGTGTGTATGCATATATGTATATTTATTTATTTGAGAAAGAGGTTTCATTGAGACAGATGTTACACATCCAAGTATGTATTTTTATCTTTTAATCACTGTAGGAATAATAATGATTAAAAACCTCAAAGGAAGACTTCCAACCAACCAATTAAATATGAGCCAGCAGTGTGTGAGGGCAGCCAAAAAAGCCAACGCAATCCTAAGTTGCATTAACAGAGGGATACAATCGAGATCAAGGAAGGTACTAATACCACTCTCTAAATCCTTAGTAAGACCACACCTGGAGTGCTGCATCCAGTTTTGGTCACCACACTATAAAAAGGACGTTGAGACTCTAGAAAGAGGGCAGAGAAGAGCAACCAAGATGATGAGGGGACTGGAGGTTAAAACATACGATGAACGGTCGCAGGAATTGGGCCTGGCCAGTCTAGTGAAGAGAAGGACCACAGGAGACAGGATAGAAGTCTACTAGTATTTAAGGGGCTGCCACAGAGAGGAAAGGGGTCAAGCTAGTCTCCAAAGCACCCAAAGGCCAGTCAAGGAACCATAGATGGAAACCGATCATGGAAAGATTCAGCCTAGAAATAAGCTTTGCAATGTAATCCAGAGAGGTAGCACAGACTCAGATGAACTAATTCTACTTTGTTGAAAGTT
>NC_142012.1:81799740-81807240 GCF_049901735.1 Notechis scutatus
CTGATAGATAGATAGATGATGATGATATATAGAGAGATTATAGATATCTAGATAGTTAAATAATAGCTAAGATGGCTAGCTAGCTAGCTAGATATAATAGGTGGAGATGATAGCTAGATAGCTAGATAGATTAATGATATAGATAGATGATATAGATGATAGATAGATGATATAGATGATAGATAGATGATATAGATGATAGATAAATAAATATAGATGGATAGATAATAGCTAGATAGATAGATAGATAGATAGATAGATAGATAGATAGATAGATAGATAGATAGATAGATAGACAGACAGATAGATATAGAGATATAGAGATATCCAGCTCCATAATTACCAATGCAGCAATGATGACCAAATAATTCCCAGCAGTCATTGCTAGCATCTGCAGGAAACCTTTTCTGAGTGGCCCTCAGCGATAAAGAGCCATGGAAATCAAAAGTGGTAATGAGTGAAGAAGATGACTCTTGGGGCAGAGCTGAGATAAAAAGCTGAAGGAAATCTTATCCAGCTGCATCCTTTCTACAGCTACAATCAATCTCCACCATCTTCCTGTTCTCAATTCCAGCCCTTTCCACATCACATGGGTTGTTCCACTGGTCCAAATACCGGATACACACAATCATTTCATGGTTATCTTTCAGGCACTATCTTGAAATATGGTTATCTATAGATGATGTTGCTGTATTTTTGAATGTTGACCATATTATTTAGAAAAGGCAGGGAAATCTCCATGTTCCCCATTTACGGTTTCTGCTGCCTGTGATTCTTCTTTAAGAGCATCTATCAGGTGGAAATAGTTCAAACTAATTGCACTATATGTCAACTCATAAAATATTTCTATGGCCTTTTTAGAGTTGCCAACAGAAAGGGAGGGGGGAAAGGGGTTTGAAAGAGCAGTGCAGCAGCTTGGAAATCGAAAGTACATTCCATAAATAGTTTTTCAAAGATAGTAACTAGGTGACTGAAGTTTCTGTCTTGCAAAATTCTAATTGGGTTGAATTTTGATTGATGACTCTTGGCTATGGATGTGTCCCTTTGGAGAATATGAATTACAATACACCCAGGGGGTGGGGGAAAACCAGGGTCAAGGGTGATAATGAATGATGTGTCTCAGGATCGGCTACACCCAGGCAGTGCCGGATATGTTTACTCCCAATAAATCCTTTTTAAGTTTTGGAGGTTTGGCTCGAGACTTCATGATTTAACTGGGGTAACTGCTGGGATCCTGACACTATAACCATACACTGGGGTATTGTGTTCAGCTTTTGATATGGCCAAAATCACTTCTTCAAATCAGTCCATAGATTTTTCTTAATTATTGGTCTGTTTCTGCCTTATCAACTACCTAAAGAAACTACCTAAGAGGTCTGTAAGGGGCGTGCATAAGTGCACCATCGTGTCTATCATCCCAGACCTATTGTCCCTATTTATTTGTACCTATTTCCTGTATTCTTACTCATATTTATACTTATTCCTATTATCTTGTAAGCAATTGACAAACAAACAAACAAATAAATAAATAAATAAATAAAGTGACACCTCAGCTAAGTATCTAATCACAATTTTTAAAAAATCCAACATAAGCAGGAAAGTTTTGAAGGCAGCACTACACATTAAACATACTGGATGGCATCTAGTATATGGCATCTGCCTAACTTATCTGCAGTTTGTAGACCTATCATCCTTGGCTCTATTACCCTTGGCTCTATTACCCTTGGCTCTATTACCCTTGGCTCTATTACCCTTGGCTCTATCATCCTTGGCTCTATCATCTCCGGCTCTATCATCTCTGGCTCCATCATCTCTTGGCTCCATCATCCTTGGCTCTATCATCTCTGACTCTATCATCTCCAGCTCCATCATCCCCGGCTCCATCATCCCCGGCTCTATCATCCTTGGTCTCTATCATCCTTGGTCTCTATCATCTCCAGCTCTATCATCTCCAGCTCCATCAGCTTTTCTGGCTGGCCTGGGAACAGAGATCTGGAGTCACTAATGAGAAAGGAATCCCCTTCAGCATTGGAAATGGCTTAGCTTTTACTGAGTTTGGGAGGCAGCCCTGCAATCTGCATGCTCCTTAGCTTTTCACTCTGTGGCTCAACATTTTGCATACTCTTTTCCTTCAGCCGAATCAGTTGCCATGAAATTGTCTGCTTTGTTCCTTAACTCTCTCCTTGTAAGTCATGCTTGTGGATTCAGGAAAGTTGTCTTTTGTATTAGCATCTCCATTAAAAATGGAAAAGGGAAAGTTTCTTGTCTATCCAAGAATCTGGGAAGGAAAATAATGCTTAAAACAATCAGCCGGAGAAAACATCAGATCTCTGCAGCTCCATGGATGAAGGCAGAGGTGGGCTACTGCCGATTCACACCTGTTCATGCAAACTGGTAGTTAAGATTCTGTGCAGTTGAATTGCGATGCTAACATGAATGGGAAGGAGATGTCTGTAATTTGTATACGGTCTGTATTTTGGGGTTCGTATTAGAAAGGAAAAAAGGCCTCAGGTTAACATAGTAGAAAAAACACCGCCACCACCTACGTCTTTGGATTTTTCCTCCAGAAATGTTACGGAGTTCTCCTAGGTATATGTACTTTGCTCACAGATTTTGATCCCATTAGCTAGATTGGATTATTTGTTTGCTTCTTTATTTTTAGGCTTTAAGATTCCTGCTTGAGATAGCAAAGAATCCCAATGCCTAAAATTGTTATAAAAAGATCTGGTATTGTTACAAATTGCTCCTCGAAGGCTCAATTCCTTCCCTAGTGTGCCTTAGGGTTAAATCAATCATAGTTAATATGCACAGTCTTGACTAGAAGTCCTGTGTGAAGCTTTGGGGACCAATCCGAATGAATCTGATCAATCCAAAGCAACTTTCCAAAATTGCGTGGTGTGGCTCTGAATCAATTCAAGTGGCTTGTCTTATGTGCACAACCCAGTTTTCATTACGAATGAAAGCAAATATAACGTGTCCCAGGATAATGTTGAAGGATCCAATCTGGGTCATTCACCAAGACCAGTGGTTTTATCTTCTGAGCTTTTGGATGTGTGTGATGGAGCCCATCTTCAGCAGAAGGGCTCTTCTACGGGTCATATTTATGTAGTGCCTGGTTGGGTGTGGCTTCTTATTGATTGTTGCGTTGATGGCCAATGATTGGCTGTTATTTCTTGTGCTGCCAAGTCCTCAGTTCCTAAGCATTTGTTAAGCTGGTGGTAAATCAGCCTTCTGGGTTGACTGACAACCCATTTCCTAGGCTTCAACCATTTCCCTTGCTGTTTTTGTCCCTGCTTGGCCAACAATCTAATTAGTTGCAAAATTGAATGTATGTCCTTGTTCTTTGCAATGTGAGACTACCAATGAGTTTGGGTCTTCTTGTCTGACCGCTTGCTTGTATTCTTGCCATCTGGTGGCTAGCTTGCTCCACATCTGACCTACACAGTGACAAGAGCAAGTTTTCATTTTTTTTGTTGTTGAAATAACTCCCAGTCAGCTTTCTTCAGCTTTCCAATCCAAACATTCAAATCGCATAAAATTCTGAAAGGTTTGGCTAAGTCTTATGAACCAGGTTGTTGATCGACACGCCTCCCTATCACATACATCTCTGCCCCGAAAAAGTGACCAATCAATGCATGGCAATGTAGACACTAAGCAAGTTAAACCTGGTTAGAAAAGGCACACAGGTGCAAGTGTGAAAAACAAAACACATCACCTAAATCTGCCTTGTCTCAGATGCTGGACAACACTCTCTGTTCATGTCAGATTGATTTCTGGAAGCCACATGGGAAAGCGATAATCTATTTTTCATTGCTGACCTTTTAGCCAGGAGTCCCACCAACCTAAGAAGGAAATGGGAACGTTCTGACTTCCGTGGATAGCTCATTTTGTGCTTTCAGTGGTGCTAATGGACATTGGAAGGGCAAAGAGCCACGAAGTAGCACTTTATAGCCACTTAACTCAGAGTCTTATTCTACTTGCAATTATTTGAACTGGAATTGCTAGTACAGTTGGGAAGCAGCTCTTCGAAGCCCTTAGCACTTCACTACACCCTGGGTCACTTAATTTTCACAGAGAGCTGAAGAACGGCAAAACGTCTGGGTATCCAGAAGTGATTTTTTAAAGCTGGTCTTATTTTATTCCAGAATTTCAAACTGTGCAAAGACTTCATCTTACCCTATATGCACCAGATTAAATAGACGTTCTAGGCCTGATGTTCCTCACTCCCTCTTTTAAAAAATGAAATACCCTACATTGAGATGGCTTTGGTTAAGGCACAGCTAAGAAGAAAGTCCTTGAGACTCTGGATACAATGGACTCAGATCTCTAACTCTTGAGTTAGAAAAGTACATGGTGGTCCTTGACTTAGAGGTGCTGCAGTGGTCATAGATGTGAAAAATGGTCATAAGTCACTTTTTTCAGTGCTGTTGTAACTTTGAACGATGACTGAACAAATAGTTGTAAATTAAGGACTTCTGTAATATCTCCCTTGAATCAAGCTTACTTTACCCCTATTCTTTGCTTGGTGGCAGAATGGAGGAGGTACGTGATTGTCTCCTTCCAGATTTTATTGTTTTTCAATTTCCTGATCTAACTTGCAATTCTGAAAGCTGCTTAGTGGTCTCTCATTCAAGTTCTAGCCTCATCTGAGATTTTCTGCCAAGTTTTTCTGAGATCAGCAGTGGTCAGTTAGATGGGGCCACCTGCTGAAGATACATTAGAATTACACCCATTCTTCAATATTAATAGAATTCTTTATTGGCCAAGTGTGATTGGACACACAAGGAATTTGTCTTTGGTGCACAGGCTCTCACTGAACATAAAAGAACAGATACATTCATCAAGAGTCAATAATAATGCTTCTATTAAAAATATTTGAGGGGCTCCTACAAAGAATCAAACTATCAAGGATCAAACTATTTTCCAAAGCACCTGAAGGCAAGGCAAGGAACAACAATTGGAAACTAACTAAGGAGAGAAGCAACCTTGAACCAAGGAGAAATTTTCTAACAATGAAAGCAATAAACAATAAAACTTCAGAAGCGCTGAGTGCTACAACAGTGGAGGATTTTAAGAAGAGATTGGACAATCCTCTGCCTGGAATGGTATAAGATTGAGCAGGGGGTTGGACTAGAAGACTTTCAAGGTCCCTTCTGTTATTTTGTTAAGTGTTGAAGTATGCAAACACCCTGGGTGACCCTGAGCTGGTCACTCTGAGCTAAAATGACCTCACAGTTGTGGTGAAATGGGATTAAAAGGAAGGGATATGATAGGAAGAAGGGATTTTGTGAATCAACAGTTCCTCTCATTCAGTTTAGCAGGCAAAAGCTACAATTGGGCCAATGTTCAGCTGGCACCACATTCTCTGTTGTGCCATCCCCACCCTAGGCAAGAACATCTTGCTACTATGTTTGGTGTCAAGATATATTTTATGTTTTGCACTTGGAACCCTGCTTATGTTTGTGTTATTCGATGCATCGTAGCTACCCTAAGATTAAAACACCCATCTCTTTCTCCAAACATTTTGCTTTTATCCTCTTTTCTTTTGGAGCTCTCCATTTAAGTTGGCAAACTAAATTCAACCCCAGGTTGGTTTGTGGGTTTCTGTGATGGTTATGTTGTACAAAATGAAGCCGAGTAGGAGTTCTTCAGCTTACTCTATGATTTCTTTGCGGGAACACAGTTAAGCAAATCAGCTCAGCATTATGCACGAGAGTAAATGTCAACTTGTAAAGCATTCCTATGCCTGTTATAGAGTTGCCATAAACAAGGGGAGGGGAGGAAATCTGAAGGAGCAGTGTGGCAGTTTAAAATCAGAAGTACATTCCAACACTTATCTTACAAAGATTGTTGCTAAGCTACTGGATCTTCTGTCCATGAAAATCCTTAATTGGAGAACATGATTGATGACACCCAGGTGCTTAATTGGAGAATCTGATTTATGACACACCCAGGTGGGAGGGGTGAATCAGGGTCACAGGTGACTGTGAATTACGTATGTCAGAGTTGGCTTCATACAGGTTAATGCTGGACATGTTGCTCCTAATAAATATTTTGGTTTCTGTCATGCCCCTGTTAGAATCTGACTCCGAGGGAGAGGAGGAACAACCAACAGAGAGTGGGAGTGTGGCTCCGGAGGTTGTGGAGGAAACTGGGAAAGGGCATAAGCCGGCTGGACATTCAGAGGAAGAAGACCCAGGCCCATCCCTTCTTCATCCTAGAGAAGCGGATGAGGGAGAAATGTGAATGGTGTGGTCTATGTGGGAGGAAAGGGCCTTGATCCCCTTCATGGGCTGCAGCTGTGAGGACTGTTTAAAAGGACAAACTGTGCATGGGCCAGTGCTGGAAGCAAAGCGTGAAAATATTTCTAGTCTTTCAGTTCTTATCTGAGTTCTGGCATCCTTCCCAGTGTGTGTATTTCGATATCTGTGGACTTCTTCAAGCCCTTATCCTGCCTTGTCTCCCTAATTGCTTCAGTGTGGTTTGTGTTGTTGTTTTTATTTATAATTTATATGTATTTTGAGTTTGAACAGTTCTTCCTTTTTTGTGACTGTTTGTGTGGGAGTTTTTTCTCCAGTCAATGATAATTAGACCTTTAAAGCCAAGTTGAAGGAATTAAAGGGACTTCACCTGTTTTTGTGACTTTGTTGCTTTTGTATCCCACCCTGGGTCATCACAGTTTCTTTTGAAGCTTGGCTCAAGGCTCATGATTCATTTAGGGCAATCACTGGAATCTGATAGTAATCAGATATGTATTGAGTTAGCTCATCCCTTCAACCTTCTAATGGGAAAATGTACATACACACACTTGGACATAAATGAATATAGAGCAAGGAAATATTTTCCTCTTATGCTGTGATTTGCTAAGGCGCCTGGCTCCTGATTTGAATTCTCATTTGCATTCCTTTTGCCTCAAAACCTTGGAAAGCAGGCTAGTTGCCTGGCTAACCTACCTTACAAGGGAGCTTGGAAGCTAAGGGAGGTAGCTGATGGGATGGGGCCCTGCATTTCTTGGAAGGAAGCTGCGGTGGAAATGCGTCCTTTCCACACACACAAAAAGGGAGGGGGGAATAGAGAATCAGTGATGATTCTGGAAAAGGACATGTCTCGCTGCTTCATATTCCTTGTTGTTTGTAGTTTCCATGGTGATATTGAGGTTGCCTAGTGATATCAACCATGCCACATCAGGCTGCCAATGGCAAAAGGTAAGTTCCTGGAGCTTTTGAAAACTGCCATCTTAGTATTTATTCCCTGGCACTTATTTTGGAGAAACCTGACTAGTTTTGCTCAAAAATAAACCCTAAGCTTGACTGAGGTGTAGTCACAGATCAAACCTAAAGTGTGGCCATAGCTTCTTCGTGTTTCTAGCTCAGCATTAAGCTGAAAAAATTCCTTTGGAGGTGTATCTGCCTATTTTCTTCCTTTGTGTTCCATACTATATATTGGGAAGCCAGAGAGCAGAGAATCATAGGGCTGGAAGGGACTTTTAGTGGGTGTCTT